>NC_079368.1:5302500-5332500 GCF_021018895.1 Seriola aureovittata | reverse complement strand
TTATTCTTTGAATACAATCAGACAGCAGTGTCTTTTGGTTTCACTGTAAAAGGTTACAATAAAAGTGTGTCCAGACTGAATGCTACACAAATTTTAGAGCTACTGCATTTAGAGTCAAAGATTTAAGCAGGTGGGTGAACATGAATATGCATGAACTGAGATGACAAACTTTAGGTTTGTCGCTAATCACCTAGAGCTAACGGCTGTACGCCTGCTACAATGGCTGTTTGGGGCAAATAAACACAGACTGGAAAAATACTCTAGTGGTCAAATTAAAGTGCAAACAAATTAGGTTAACTTTCTGAAGGTACCTTAAATGGAATATTTGTAAGTTTTCTCTTCCACCAAATGTGGTTTCTTGCCAGGAGCAGATGTTGGTGGTTGTTGCTTGACAAGGGCTTCGGCCATCGCTACGTTTACAAGACAAGAGGTTATAATACGTCCTCTTCAGGGCAGATTGTGGGCTACAATGAGTCACTATCTAGTTACTAGCTGGTTAGTATACTAACTTCAGTAGAAGAAAAGACGTGATAGAGGCAAGAGTTAACTTTCCACTGCTGGAGACAGCTCTTGGTGAGTAAAGGAACAAAGTTTGATGCTGAACTCCAACATTTCTTCTAGACTGGTAAGTAAACAGCTGTTAATGCTAATGCTAGCTACGCAGCAATAGCAAAACTTACAGATAGCTCCATTATAGCTTGACTCTGTTTAGTTTAGCATCTTTGAGCTCATTGTTTTAGCTTTACAACCCACAATTTTACTGTTTCGTTTCACTCACAATTTTCATCAACGTTTTCAACCATAGAAGGCAGCTTTGCTTTTTTTGTCTCCGTGTCCTGCACCATTCAGAATAAACACAAAGTTAGCTGGTGACCACAATGCTCTAGATTTCCCTGAGAAGCTAAATGGAGAGTGAACATTGAACTTACACACTAGATAGCCAGAAACACAACTCCAAATGTTATTCTTGCTCCATATCTGCCGGATGAGTAATTGAGCAAATATTTGTTAACAAGTTTGCCAAATTAGGTTTTCAAGATGATGCTATGTCTGTTCGCAGCTTATTTTTGCTGCCACCAAGTGGCCACAAATACAGAACTAATGAAGCTTCACATATTTTAAACTTACGACCCAACACAAAAATCAAGGTCAAACTGCTGCTAATAGTAGAAGAAACAACTTATCAGAGGAAGTTATAGAATGATTCATGAAGATGATTCATTTAAACAAAGGAGCTAGCCGAGAAATGTAGGACCTTTTTTCCAACAATGACAAACATCGTGTGAAGAAAAAAGTCATCCTTTGTCTCTGAGCTGCTCTGATCTCTGTTTGTGTCTTTTTGTGGAGGCGCTGGTCAGTCAGTCTCCGCCCACACCGTGTTGTTCCCATGAAGCATTTCATGTCAGAGGGCTCAGCTGTTTTGACACTGAAGCTTGGACTTGTTGCAGCTGATTTATGAGTCTGGAGCTGCTGAGACAGACAGAGAGAAAGAGAGAAGAGACAAACGGAAAGATGGTGTGGATGAATAGGCCGTGATCACTTGTCTCCTTGCCTTCCTGCCAGTCTGCCTGCTGGGCTGTGGCTCTGCGGTGTGTCGACCCCCCCTGTAATTACACTTTACGACTTGCTCCACAGTAAATTCTACATAAATCTTGTGACGCCCCCCGATTACATCCCCCCTGCTCTCCCCACACACACACACCCCTTATCATGCAAACATCGTAATCCCTGCCCGCAATTTCCTCCCTTTATTGGCAGTCACTTCTGATTTAATGGTGCTTTGATGATTGCACAGTAAAATGCTACATGGGGTGAGATCGGTCCAGATTGCGTGGTGGCAGGGAGTGTGTGTGTGTGTGTGTGTGTGTGTGTGTGTGTGTGTGTGTGCACGCGTGTGTGTGTGAGTGTGTGGATGTGTGTGTCCCTGTCAGCTTTCACTGTCAGTGTGTTTGCTGACAGAATCCAGGCCTTGCTAGTTTTGGGTTGGCATCCGTCAATAGAGGCCTGTGCAGCCCAGCCAAGCCTGTGTAGCCGTGCTGTTTTTCTGTTTTAAATCACTGTAAACACCCGTCCCCTGTTGCCTCTCTGGCACCAAAATAACATAAAGGAATCTTTACTCTCAAAGACAAACAGTTTTAAACCCAATCATCGTTTGACAGGATTGTCCGTGGCCCCACTGGCCCGTCATGACTTACATGTTACTAAACTGGGGTTACGCAAGGTGAGGACATCAGCCAATCAGGAAGCATGGGTGGGGCTTTTGCAGCTTTAGAGTGAAAACATTACAGAAGGAGTTATAAAATTATAAACGCAACTAATAAGTTTCAGATACTGTATCTAGATTTTATGTTTTTAGGGAATGACTATTTATGTCTAAATTATTTTGAAAAGGATTTTCTCTGTAGGGGGAGAGTGAGCAGGAATGATAATGGTCCAAACTTTTAGATTGGTTCCAGGCTAAAAGTGCATCTAGATTGCTTTGCTAACATGAGCCTATCCTGCTGCTAACAATGTACCTTAGTGTGCTTGCATATCTAACCTGTTTTGTTTGAACTCGAACTGCATTTCCCTTCTTTTGGGCAGGTGTGAAAGTTGTCAAGTGATCAGAACAACAATGTTTGAAAAGGAGGGTCTCCAAGCGGACTCTGGTATGGTGTGAAAGCAATCACTTTTGATTGTGTGTGATTTCAAAAGCTAAACTACAAATAAATCCATTATTCATCAACTAAAGTCATTTCAGAGATCTGGGAATGCAGAAACATTTCTAAAAATGAATCAGATGGGGCAAGAAAGATGATTGAACAAGGTACAAAATGTTGTCATTACTGATAGGAATAAAGGCCAAAACTACAAAAATAATAAGAAAAAGTTGTAATAAAGCAGAATTTTCAAATTAGCCAAGGTCAACTTTAGCAGGTTACCGTAGAAAAAGTTCAGTAAAGACTCTCAAAGACTTGGGACAACAACAATACAAGGAAGACAAACTCGCAAATAGAGACCATCTTTGAATGGGATCATACCAGCTGCAACACCCGTCAACATTTTGTCATTGTGAACCCATGAGTCTGAGCTGACTACTCACGTAATAATACATTATTGCATGAGTAGTCAGTACTCATGGGTTGGACCACACCAATCTTTGAACTTTTTTTTGATCTCACACATCTGTAAAGTTTAATGACTGTATCTTGCAAAGTTGTTACACTATTGTGTGGTAAAGTGGTGGTTCCTTCTACAGTAACTGTATCCAGGTCCACATTTAGCCATAATGACACACACACACTCACACACACACACACACACACATACACACACACACACACACACACAGACTCACAATGTGATAACAATACCAGCGGCTGTCAAGGCCGGTAATGATTGAACAAACATGCAGAATTCATATAAACACTAAGTGCTAATACTGGGGGAGGCTGTGAGGTGGAGGGAGTTAAATGGTTTGGAACAGGCAGTGATGACAAAAATGAGCACTGAGCAGTGGTTTGTGCAGGAAGAAACAACACTTAGTACTTTATATGGAACACCTACAGGGAGGTTGTGGTTGTAAGTTGTATTTCTCGGCTGCACCAAAAGGAGAATACTGGTAGGAATATTATGAGGCTAGCAGAGTGCACGAGAGACAAAGGAGTGGGCAGAACCATCTGTCCTTACCTGTGTGTGTGTGTGTGTGTGTGTGTGTGTGTGTGTGTGTGTGTGTGTGTGTGTGTGTGTGTGTTTGTGTGTGTGTGTGTGTATGTGTGTGTGTGTGGGACTGATAGATAGCCTGGCTTCTTCTGTCACACCTCTGTCATCGTTCGTCATGGACAGCTGGGCCACAGGGTCACAGAAAGGAGTGTGTGTTATGTGTGTCTGTGTGTTTGTATGAGTGGGTGTCATGGGGGCAGAGGATCTTTCACCCTGAGCTTTCATTTAACTACACATCCTCATAAACTTATACCAAAGTAATATTTTACAATTCCCTTTTTGAATAGGAACAAATAAACTATTTTAGTTTAGTGGTGACACAGAGAATCAAACTGTAAACTCTTGTCATTATTAACATCATGCTCTACACATTAAGCTATAGACTGATGAATGAGTTGTTAATCACTTGTGGCACTACTTATCCAGAGGCTTATCCAGTGAAGTTTTCATTTGTCTCTACCCTTGGACACGATTGTTTTAAGTACCAAAAACCATCTCAATGTAGTTTTACTCTCAGGCTTTTCACTGGAGCTCTAGCAACAACAGGTTTTCTGAGTTATTGAATAAAAATTTAGCAGATTTCAGGTAAACTCTGGGATGCTGGGTCCGGGTGGGCCAGGCTTGGGGCATGGCTGAGAGTCGTGACGGTTTTGTTGTGACATCACAAAGTTACAGAGGTCCTGATGGCTCTTTTAAGGCTCAGTTTCTGAATATTGGTTGTGAGCATTTTAATACTTTCACAGTATTATATAGCACCAGAACCTGCTTTTCTAATCAAACAAGACATGGAAATCTCACTTTATACAATATGGGACCTTTAAGTTGAATTGTTATTAGTCTATAGTATTAAATATTTCTGGCTTAATAAGCAATAGTTAAAGTTTGGAGAAAATAAACCTTAGTTAGATGTCATCAGATTTAACTAAATCCTCTATGTTGTTGTCTTTCAGCTGCTCCTGTGAGAGGTCGCCACAGCCGTTAACTGTATCTCCTGGATGCCCTTCCTGATGGAACCTGAGTCCAGGGGAGCGTAGCATTGAACCATCAACCCAGGGATCAGGGGCCAACCTGCTCTACCACCTGAGCCATGGCCCCCTCTGGTGCTCACAACTATGCGATCTCACCTTTTTCGAACTGAGCTCTGCCTGCATGAAATCAGTGAAAGAATCAAGAAGAAAAACACATACAAAAATCTCTCCTGCGGAAAAACCCAAACTGTCTTAACTTCTCCATGACTCATAAGAAGAATTAAATAGGCTTCCTGGACCTTTAATAGAAGAAAAACTGGACTGTGTATGGTCAATGTGCAAAACTGAGGACGTGGTTGAAAACTGTTGTGGATCCGCTGTAAACAACTGATATCTCATCGTATTTGCATTCTACCGAGTGTCAGCTTGTTTCAGCCTTTTATCTGTTTTCTTCTCTCCTCCTCTCTGTGCTCACATATATAGTGGTTTTAATACAGTAAATATAGTGTATTATTCCTTTAAGAAGATTCACACTAGTAACTTGTTCCATTAAAACATGTTTCTGTTTGTCATGATTTCAGATTAATAGATTTGACTGTCACCAAACAAAGTGTTGCCTCCGACAGATAATTAGCAACTTGGATGAGAGTATGTGGAAGGCATTTTCATTCCACTCAGATCTGTTAAGAAAAGCCAGGCTGCTCTAAAGCTGCTCTGCTGTCCCACGGTGTAGTGTGTGTGTTGTAAACACCAGCGTGCCACCATATTGTCTGGCAGCAGATCATATTTTACCATGTTAACACACCATCTGTTTACCCTCATAAACATTCATTACACATAAATGAGTACACACAGCAGGCTGCCACATCAGAGAGCGGTGGCACCCACACGTGCGCACACACATACATACACACACACACACACGCACCCAAACTTACAAACACATCCCCATATGGATACGTGCAGACACACACATGCATAATATATGAATGTATACAAATATCCTTAACAAACATATAAGCTGACACAAGCAAAAACACATTGGAGTATGCACTTCCTGTGTTAGTGTATTTCACACACACACACACACACACACACTCTCTCTCTCTCTCATGAACACAAACATATACACACTCCCACACACAAACAGCTGGATGTATTCATTATAGCCTCAGCTCTAACTCCACCTCTGTGAGTTGCTTCTTCTAAAATTTTGGACACAACATAAAACAAGTTGTTTTGACAAAACCATCTCACACGTTAAGTCATACACTCATATAAACAAGCTAATGGTAACAATAGCTGTCAACAGTGTACGTCATAGTATGGCACTGACCATACAGAGAGTGTCCTCACCGCATGTATTCATTGTGTCAGGGTTAGATGTCTATTCATACTGTACATTTGAGTTAATTCGCTAAAAATAAATTTACACTGTTTATGAAGTTCATTATTTACACATTTATGTTCAGACAGTTGTCTATCTACATATTTGTGTTTACACAATTATTATTTACATATTTACAAGTTTAAAAATGTATATCTGCATCTTAAAAAACAGAATCAATCTTTGTAGTTTTGCTCTTATTTACTTCAGTCTAAGTCCTCCTGGCCTCTGATTGGATAGTTTAGTATCATGTGACTTAGAGACAGGAAGTGTTGTTGTGATGTGGAAAAAAGTAAAGGTGCTGCTTAAAAAGTTAATCCATCTCCATCCAGCTGTTTCTTTTATCAAGAGTGATCCACACCACCACGTCTTGAACCATCATGACTGTTTATGCAAATGATTAAAACTAACACCAAAAACTGGAGTTCACACCCTGTCTCTTGACAAAAAGTCAATATTGGTTCATTTTCTTCCTTTTAGTTGCTTAGACTCAAACAATATGACAATAAGATCTTGCTTGTTGAATTATCACTTAAGGTGTTAACTAAACTGAAACTTCTGACCCTGAATCTCTGATTGTTTTCCACAGCTGAATATTTCTCTCTCTTTCCATGTCCCAGACCAGGGGTGTGCCAGACTGTGCTGCTGACAACAGACAGGCTTATTCTAATGGACATGAATCACTCAGTCTCTGCTTAGCGTGAGGTTATTTACCCATATCAGTTATGTTGCCAGCTGTCAAAGACAACATTTATAGTAACAAGTAAACAGTTGGTCTGAGTTTGTTTGCGTCTAATTGCAAAACGGTATCGAGAGAGAAGGGAGGAGGAAGAGAGGGAGAGGGGGGGGGGAAAGGGCGGGACAGAGGGTTGGGTGAAGTTGGGAGACAGAGGGGGAGGGGGGTTCTGGCTGGGCTGACAGAGGTCCATTCATCCTCCATGCTAGAGCAGACAGAGAGCTGGCACTGAGGGACACAGTCCATAAATCAGAGGCCATCACACCCTGCTGACACACACACACACACACACACACACACACACACACACACACACACACACATACATGGATACACACACAAGCAAGTGCCCAGAAACACACACACAGAACAGCAGGGACACATGTATATTTTTCCACACGCAGAGATGCATGTTTACATATTGCACACACAAACACGCAGACATGTATGTGCACAGCATGACGCAGGTTCACACACACTCTCAGACACATGATTCTTTTTGCATGGTTACACACACATTTTAACTTCCCATTAGCTCCTGCTGCTGCGATGTGAGTATATATATTTTTTAATGGATTCTGTGTCTCCTAACCTACACATGAATATAAATGAGATAAGTCTGTTTCTTGCTCTTCCTCCGTTTCCTTATCATCTTACAAAAACTCTCCTGCCTCCCCTCCTCCACCCTTCACTCCCTGTATCTCCTCTCTTTCTTTTACATCCTTTGTTTTGGTTTGTGGGTCTAATGGAGGATGCACTCTAGCAGGCTAATGATCGCCTTGGCCGAGGGTTATCGATCACGCCCATGATTGATCTGAGGATCCCTCTGATTATTGGGTCATTAATCAGGCCTGGATTACCCTATCAATGGAGCTGCCACTGACTGGCCCAGTCAGGAGATGGATGAGGAGAGGAGAGGAGAGGAGAGGAGAGGAGAGGAGAGGAGAGGAGAGGAAAAGAAAGGAAATGTGGGAAAAGAGAGGAGACAGGATCAAATAAGGGAAGGGAGGTGGGGAGGGGTGTTCTTTAGTACTTTAAATTCTGTGGCAGCCTCTACACCAGTGATAAAGTTTAGGGGACTGGGTGAGAATATCTAAAAGCTGACACTAACTTTCACACACACACACACACACACACACACACTTTCATACGCACTTTCATGCTGTTCAGTTGCCTTTCGGTCGGAAACGAATCTGGCGCTCTCTTTAGGGCAACGTTTAACTTTTTACTCTCCATAAATTCATAGACAAGTTCCTGTCCAGGTGAAAGGTTTGTCACTGGGGCAGTATACCTTACAGCGCCCTTTTATACCTTCAAAGGTACAATTATGTGACAAAAATAATGGGATATAATAATGGGAGTCCAATCATGTGATAGTAGGTGATCATATATGCAGGAGGTTTTAATCTCTCTGTTCCAAAATGATTTACATCTGACACCCACATTATATTTGCAGAAGAAGACTGTGAGGTGTGACTGAAGGCTCCAGAAAAAGACAATAACAACTTTATTTTTACTGGGCTTTTCTAAACAGAGTTACAGAGTGTTCAACAATGAGTAGTAATTTTAAAGTACAACACAGAGTAAAAGCTTGTGTCAGTATTTTTTAACAATGAGTTGTTTGTTGAGATTTTTACAGTCACTCTGAGACGTCTGCTTCCACCCTGTGCAATAGAAATTCATTGAATCTGAGCAAATGTGATTTTGGTTAATTAACTTGTAAAGAATTGAGTTTCTGTCCTGGATGTTGCAGCTTTACATCCCCAGAGGTCTTTGGTGAGATGAAATTGAAGAATGGCATTATGCTGGATTTGAATCCACACCACGGTGGTGCTGCTGTGAGGTGTTATTATATTATAATATTATAATACTGCCTCATTTCCAATATGAGCCATCAAAAACCACAGCCAACATGGTCTCTACAGCAGCTAAGATTGTCACACACACAAATATATCGGTTCATCTTACAGGAAAGTCCCATTGTTGTCTGTCTATCCACATGTTAGAAATAACTTGGCGGTGTAGATTTTTCTACGTGATAGAGTCTTAAAAAGCGGTTGTACATAGTGAGCATATAGTTTGGAGCTCAGACCGTGACTCCCCCACGAGGATTTCTCTCTAACAGAGTGTACCATGGGAAAGTGTGTGCCTGGGTCTAGCTGTGGTAAACCGGCTGAACATGAGACTGTGTGATTATGCACAGTCCACATATCTGTGGTGACCTATAGATCATCATCTGTTTCTGTCTGTACTATCACTGTCTCAATCTGTGCGACCGCCTGACACAGAGACTCAGCTGGAGACCTGTTGGAGGACACAAGTCAGCGTCTAATGTTGGGAATGTTAAAGGGAATACGCCGAGGAATTTGGTCAACAGACATAAACATCGTCCATGTGTCCTTCATAAATCATTTACTCTGCTGCTCCGTTTTGCCTCCACTAGCATTGCTACACCACAAGAGTTTGAAAATTAGAGTGTAATCATAAATGATCTGTAGTCTGGCAGTGAGGGAAGAAATCTTCGAATCTTTTACCTAAGTAAAAGTACAAATACAGCAATGTAAAAATACTCTTTGTCTCAATCAAAGTCCTGCATGAAAAATCCTTCGTAAGTAAAAACAGTAATGAGTGTTAGCAGCAAAATGTATTTAAAGTAAAATTACTGGTTTGGTCTGACTGATACATTATTATTATCAGTGTAAGCAGCATGTTACCGCTGTAGACAGTTTGTAGGCCGACTTACAGTGGCCCTGAGCTCAACGCACTGCAAGTTAAGACTAGAATCACCTCCTTGTGGTTGTATGCCTCCACCACTCCAACAGGCTTCAGATTACATCCCTGTTTACCCAGAGTCAATATTAACAATTTGTGTGAAATTTTGTCGTAAGTGCTGCGTGCCTTGAGTAGAAATGTTTTGTGAGGTCACACTGACCTTGACCTTGAGTTTGTCTTTTAGTCCAAGTAAATGTTTCTGCCAAATTTGAAGAGTTTCCTTCAAGATGTTACAGAGATGTCACGTTCACAAGGCCGAAACTGTGTTTTGTGAGGTAACCACGACCTTTGACCTTTCACCACAAAAATCCAATCAGTTCATCCTCGAGTCCAAGTGAAGGTTTGTACCAAATTTAAAGAAATTCCCTCGAGGTGTTGTGGAGATATTGCGTTCACAAGTCCAAAATCATGTTTTGTGAGGTCACCTTGACCTTTCACCTTTAGACACCAAAATCTAATCAGTTCGTCCTTTAGGCCGAGTGAATGTTTGTGCCAAATGTGAAGAAGTTCTGTCGAGGTGTTTCTGAGATATCATGTCCACGAGAATGGGATGCAGGGATGGACAGACATAAAAACAGACACAACACAAACAAATCCAGAAAACATCATAACACATGCGCTGCAAATACTGACAACACATTCATATAGTTTTGAAATATAATTCTTGATATGTTACTACATCTTTGCTGACGTTACAGTGTAAGTGAAAATAAACATACAACCTAATAAAGGATGATAAACTGTAAATAACTATGTTGTACAACCCTTTGCTGAACTCTACCAGTGGCTCTGGCTGTTACGAATCAGGCAGCCAGCAGGTCTTTCCCTTGAGAAAGGAAGGAAAGTAGTTTCTCAGAAGTGAGTATTGATAAGGTTGTGTGTAATGGTCCTTTTTGTGTCTGATCCATGTATGTCTCATTGTGGTCCCAGTCCCCCTGCTGAGAGACAGACAGATATAGGGCCCATTATGGATGAAAGCCCGCCTATGATCGATGACCTCAGGGACTAAACACAGATCAGCCATCGATATATGTACACACACACACACACACACACACACACACGCACACACGCACACACACACACACACACACACAGACACACTCAGCACTCTATAATTTCATTTATCATTTATTACAAAGCAGAGACAAATCCCAGGTGGAGGAGGGAGATAATGATCCAGAGACCGTGGCTGTATCAGCAGGTCAGTCTGCAGAAAACAAATGACAGAGTGGAGCCTTCTTCCCTTCCACTGTCCTCCTTGAGCTGAGTGTGTTTACATACATTTACCATTTACCCTTATTACCTCACATCCCAGTTAACTTCACAGCCAGGATGAGCTGTTTCCATGCATTGTCATATCAGGCTCAAAAATAACACTGCACAAGTGCACAGGATATTCTGAACATCATCATGTAGTCAGACCACAGAGACCCACTGCAACAGGGATGAGGTACTTAAAACATTTGTGTTAGAGGTAGTGAGAACAATAGAAGAAGTAATGATAGCAAACACAGCTCAAGTACAGTGCCCTGAAGTAAGAGAGGCTCAGGCAATGTATGTTCCTGTTCAATCTCCACCCACTCCACCGTCCAGTAATAAAAGAGTCTTCCCATAAACAACTGGCGCCAGTCTCCTTTCTTCTCCTTGTTGGTTACTTCTACTTATGTGATGCCATTGACTGAGCAGTAGCCTTCTGGGTAATGGATGTCAACTGCTGTGATATTAAAAACAATGCCATATATCAAGATCATACATTCACTGTAATAACAATAACAATAACAATAACAAGCATTAACAGCCAGCCAAAGATAGAGCCAGTGACTCTCAGGATGCAACAGTCAGTGTGTTTGGTTCAGACTGAAATATCTCAAGTTTGATCCCTAATGTTTAGTCCAGCACCTCTCAGGGAAAATGAAAATGTGACATCTGCTGTGGGGTTGCTGCCTTGTTCCATTACTATTCTCTCTGTACACGCTACAACTTGGTGACATCATCAGAGAGCACGATGTATGTTTCCATAGTTACGTAGATGACACACAACTGCACATCTCTGCTGCTGCGCTGCTCTGATGCTGCAGCAGTAAACTCCATTACTATCTGTCTTTTGGAAATTGATTAAAATATGAGCAGTAAGTTCTTAAAGTTAAACAATGAGAAAACTGAAATCCTCCTATTCAGCCCTAAAACAAAAAGAGAAATGCTGTTTAATAATCTGGGGAAATTAACTCAGGTTACAAGTCTCTGTGTTATCTTAGACTTTCTGAGTTTCAGGTCCCACATCAATAAGGTGATGAAAACATTGTTTTTCCAGCCTAGAAACAGCCATTTATAAACCAAAAAAGATGCTGAAAGATTGATTCATGCCTTCACTTCAAGCTGGCTCGAGTGCTGTAATTTACTTTTTAATGCCCTCCCATAAAAAAAAGAGAGACTTCAGCTCATTCAAAACTCTGCAGCTCAGAACCAAGAGGAAAGAGCACATTAGTCCAGTTGTAGCTCTACACTGGCTTCCTGTAACATTCAGAAATTATTAGTTTAAAGTCCTCCTCTTTATAAACCAAACGCTACATTGCTAACTCCATTGTTAACTATATGCCTTCGAGAACATGATCCTCTGTTTTATTGGAGGTTTCAAGCAACAGCTGAAAGAAAATCTGAGATGTCAGTTAGACCACGGAGCTATACAACACACTACCTGTAGAAATCAGAGAAGCCAACTCCCTTAATGTTTTGAAAATAAAAATAAAAACTTATCTCTTCAGTTTCGCTTCTAACTAGCTTTGACTTTCCTGATACAGGCCTGAAATTCTTTTTGGCACTTTGCTTTGCACTTATGCACTACTTTTAAAATGCATTTATGCTATAATTGATTTTTTATCCAAGTATTCTATTCTAACAGTTTATTGACGTTATTATTATTATTCAGTGGGTTTTATTTTGCATCTTATGATATATGCATTCTATTGTCTTTATTTGTATCATATTTTTATTGTTATTATCAAGTGATTTTTATTTTCAATATTATGTCACATTACTTAGGTGTTCTATCTCTGTTTTTATGTTCATTATAAGTCTATTTTCATGTGAAGCACTTCAGCATTTCAGTTAATAACTTTAACAATGGCTCTTCATGGACAATAAAAGAACAATAATAGCATGCAGCTCTTATACTACAACTGCAAACTGGTAAAATGACATCCAGCCGTTTTAAAATCAGCCAAATGACTTTGGGCTTGAAACACACTGTTCATACACAGTACTTCACTGCTGTCCACTGAGCAGCTGAGCTGTTTCACTTATGAACACATGCCTTCGTTGATGTAAGGAATAGTAAGTGTTGTTCACCCTCTGGGTCCAGGTTTCAGCCCTGGTTCTGGGATTCTGATCTGTCAGGATGTCAGTCAGGAATCTGTGTGTTGTTTCATACTTCAGTTTTCTTTGTAATTGTACACAAAGCTAAGAGCTGCGTTTTGCAAGTGGTTGTGTTCCCATTTTACCCTCTAACTTTTGATGAAGCTGTTTGTGTATACAACTTGAAATATGGTGCTAAGAAGCCCCTGCACTTCTTGTCTGCCTTTCCAAAACTTGCTTACTTCTCCTCCTCCTCCCAGGAGAAAGAGAGAGTGTGTGTGTGTGTGTGTGTGTGTGTGTGTGTGCGTGTGTGTGTGTGTGTGTGTAGCCTGTACGTGTATGTGCGAGTATGTGTGTACGTGTGCACACATGTGACGAGACACTCCCTGTACTGCTCTCAGAGATTAAATTTCAAAAGGATCAAAAATGCACCAGACAGTCCTGCTAGGATAATCAATCACCACACCCAAGATGTGTGTGTGTGTGTCTGTGTGTGTGAGAAGGAGAGAGAGACAAACAGAGAAACTGATAGAGACAGGGCAAAAGATAGGGAGAGGGAGAGAGAAGTAAAGCCACGGAGAGGGGAGGGCTGTGGGGGAAACTAAAATACATACATATAGTTGTGGAGTGTGGCCTGCGTCTATGTGACTGCACTGGGGAATTGGAGTCATAAATCAAACAGCCTGTCAGAAGTGGTAGTGGGGTTGTTGGAGAACATGAAGGGGGGAAAGTGGTACGGGGGGGACGGAGGGATGGAAAGAGAAAGGAAGAGGGGGAGAGCCTCAGAGTCATTCACACACTGCATCACACACTGAGCCCGAATGCAATTTCCCCTGAATGTCAGGCAGAGATGCGAGGTGGGGCAGATAAGAAAACCGTGTGTGTGTGTGTGTGTGTGTGTGTGTGTATGTGTGTGTCTGTCCCCGTCCCTGTCCTCGACCCCAGGACGCAAGACACAGGCCCAAATCTCATTATGCCGACATGATAGAATTTGCTCTCTGTGCAACCTCATTATCCTCAGTGTTAGATAAGGTGCTGTAATTGCTCACAGCAACAACAGCCATACAGAAATGCCTGTTTCAGTGTGTGTGTGTGTGTGTGTGTGTGTGTGTGTGTGTGTGTGTCTACACTGTGTGTTACTATGTGTTGTGAGGCCTAAGTTGGATTGCTGTATACCCAGCAGCCATCATCCTGAGTAAGTAGATACTCACATCAAGAGAGTGACAAATAGTGTTTGCAGTGTTGGATTATAGGTGAGTTGAAAAGAGAATTAGTTTGATCATCAGTGCCAGCAGAGTGTACAGTGTCTTTGTGATCAGGTGATCAAGCTCAGGACAACCAGCCATGATCTCCAGAGCCCTGATCATTAACAGAGGTTCATCTGTAGTGTCTGTATCACCTCTGTGAACCCTAAGTCACATTAAAGTTCCCTTAATGTTTGTGCTTTTGCTCTTGTATGTGCTTTGTCCTTATCAAACAGCAACCTCTGAGGCTGAAAAACGAAGCCAACATGGAAGTAACAAACACTGCACTTCTACAAATGGCCGCTTGAGTCTTACATTTTATTAAGGCTTAAAGTTCTGCGGCTTTGACTGACAGGTGGATGATGGTATGCCTGCCACAAGCCAGCAATGCACCGAAGTCTCGGCTCGACATGCGCCCCATCTCTTTTCGTTTTTGGATTAGCCTGTAGCTTCTCAGAAAATCTGTGGGTGACGTCAAGGAGGCTACGTCCATCTTTATTTAAAGTCTATGGTCCTTGTGGACCACTGTACAATACCACTGCTACTAGGCTTTTGCATGATTGGCCACTACAAACATCAAATTCAAAGATTTTTTTAGTGCATAAGAGATGCACTGATAACATATATACTGTACATTTATATATATATATATATATGTATTTATATATATGTATATATGAATATATGTAATAGCATGAAATGGATGTGTTTTCATACTGAATACAAATGAATTAGAACAAGTCTCAGAGTCTGCTGTCTCACTGGTAGCTCTGTGAGGCTGTGAAACTGCATTGCTTTCGAGCTAAATGCTAACATAATTTGCTCACAGTGGCAATGCTAACATGCTAATGTTTAACAGTTATTATGTTTATGGTGTTCATTGTCTGAGTTTAGTGTGTTACATGCTGATCAGCACTAAACACAGAGCACGGCTGAGCTTTACTGGGATGTCATTAGTTCTCAGTGTATTTTGTTATAAACTATAGTAACAGGACAAATAAGCAGTTGTTGAAATATTGCAGTCTGAACCTGACACTATGCCTCCAGCAATGCCTCTGGAATAATGGATAAATATAGGATGAGCCCTGGAAATGTTTTTAGAGTGAACACACACGTCTCATTTCCCCAGTAATGACTGCTTACTTTGTGTCTTTCTACTAATTGTGGTTATTAGATTGGATCCTAAATTTGTCATTTAGCTCAGCACGAAGAGTTCATGGTTTGTCCTCCGTCTCACCTTTCACAGACACAGACACATGTTTGCACACACTCCCTGTTGGGTCACTGTAGACTCGGGCATATTATGTGTTAAAACTACATGCTTGAGTTGAACTAACTATTGCAAAATACAGTGTAAGAATAACAAACTTCATTTGCTATTTTAACAATAGTTTTCTTATTTGCCATGTGAGCAGCCTGGCTCTGCTCAGCCCCACAGGGCGTCTCTTTTGTCCAGATAAAATGGATAGCTTTGGTACAAACAGTCATTGTCTAATCAGAACGAAGTTTTAAAAAATATTTCACCTTTCATTTTTGCGCCATCAGATCAACGTGTGTCCACTACTTTGTTTTCCAGAGCAGCTCACTCACTCTGAACTTAACAACGGCTCTATGGGTGACGACTCAGAGGCTACATCCTTCTTTATTTAAGTCTATGGTTAGCATAGTTTAGCTAAACTAAGATGAACATGCTGACATTAGCATTTAGCTCACAGCAGCGCTGTAGCAGTAAACTGTCATTGTCTTGTTAACTGACAGAAGCAGCAACTTCAACACACAACTAAAGTGAAGTTTAGTTTATCAGCTCAGTGGTTTATGATAATTAATCATGATAAGTTTTTCTATTTAAAAAGTTTTGCTCATATAATTAACAGCGACCAGCTTATAGTGTTAATTATATTTGGATACATACCTCAAGATTTATTCAACACAGAATTCTGAATGTTGCTCAACAGAGAGTCTTTGACAGAAAACCTCTGGTTTCAGGAATTTTTAACAAAAGCTGTAGATCCAAACATCCAAACTGTTGAGGATTTTTTGAATAACCTTTGGTATTATTAACATAACAAGAGAAATTCACTCCAGAGCCCATAATATCAGCAATCCTGTCATTTCAGAGACAAGCAAACAAATCAAAGCTTTTCTATTTTGTCTTATACTTGAAATGAGGCTCAAACTTATGAAAATCACTTTAAATATTACATTATGTACAAAAGATATTTTAAGTATGTGATCTAGCAGAAGACAACATCATCATGTACTTTGACAAAGGTCACCACAGAGGCCAAACATCACGTGTAAGGAGAGACCAGAACCTCAAGCTCCTGATCTGTTTTGTACAGTTTTTTACTGAGAGCGATTTTCTTATAAAAGGAAAACACAGTAACAAAAACCTTAACACATCACTTGGGAGGGATTTTTCTTTTGACAGATAATCAAATAGAGCAAAAATAATCTGTGTTTTTTTGTTCACTGTCCGTGATCTTAGAAAAATGTGTGTTGGAAGTGTCGGTCTCCTCCTGTGGTTCAGTGTGTCCAAATGATGTCGTGGTGAATTTGAAGCTCCGTCTTTTGCCAGTTCCTTTTTATGAAATTCACATTCAACCAAAGAGCTTTTCATTTTCTAGCCAGTGTTTTTGTTTTTACTGGAGCCGTTATATTAAGTCTATTTTCAAGTGCGGTTAAATTTTCCACAGGATCATCACACTATTAACTTGTAGTAGCAGTTCTGACAGACCTGCTGAGTCACACTCAGCTTCATTGAAAATACTCAGAAAATAATCAGACTATACAACATAAAGCACACAAGTGGCTGGAATGTAAAAAGCCTTCGATGCAATAACCAGCAGTGTAACCCTGCCCATACAGCCATGCTGTGAGAGCATCCAGCAGCCAGATAAGTTGTTTTGCATCTGAATTAGTGCAGCATTCAATATGAATGTTGAAGAACACACATTCTTGTGATGGTTGCGAAGGGAAATGCTGCAGCCTTGGAGGAACAAAGAGAAACCTGGCAGAGGGGAAGATCGTGTGTGGAGTTTCTTTACATTTTTTTGGCTGCAGCAGAAGAAAGAAAGTAACTTTATTTTTGAGCTAAGATCAAGTTTTAACTTCTAAAACTAAACCACTCACTGCAGTTTCACCGTAACTAACTACAGAATTAAGCCCATTCCTCCGTGACAAAGACGGACTGAGACGTGTGGGACAAGCACAAACACTTCCCGCTGAGAGAGGGCTCATGGGAAGTGCAGACATCCCAGACGCATGTTTTCCCTGGGCAGCATTTATTCAGCTGTAAGCAAAAGCTGCAAATGTATCATTCTGGTAAGAATAGCACTTCTGTGGTCGACCCGTCGTAACTGAATAGTATGCGGTGCATGTGTGTGTCTGTATGCATTGGTTCGTACACCCTTCGACCACCCACAATCCACTTCGCTGGACGTCTCTCCCACTCCTTTTGCCAAAAGAAGCATGGAAAAGCGAGCTTTATGAGCTTGTGGGCAGCAGAGGAGAAGAGGGGAAATGTAGATGATTTGTAGGGAGACCATAATGGAGACAGATGATCCTGCTCTGGGTCTTTCTGCTGTTGAATCAGCGCTGCCACCCAGTAGGGCAGTGTGCGCTCTGGCCCAGCTCTTTCTCCCTCCTATTTCTGTTTTCATGCTGCTCCTCTTATAGACCTCCACTGCAGTGCATTAGACTTCCACCCCAGTGAGCACGCTCCGTTTGCACACGGTGACTTATCCATAAAGCAAACAGGAGGTAAAGCAACACTTCATCCCAGTCTTTCTATTTGTGGCAAATCTTTTAGATTATGAAGGCAAGTCTGGTAGCAGGTACTTTAGGTAAGTGAACTTTGACCCTGAGGTGGAGGAAATTTCTGGCGCTTTATCCAGTTACAGTGGCAATCGAGTGTTTTTCATAAATTCTCTAATTGTTTCCAGCTACGCTACAATCTAAAAGCTGTTGGCCTAATGTTTCCTGTATAATTTAATGATTTGAAAAAAATACAAATAATTTTCAAAGCAATGATCACTCTAGAGTTTCAGCGTCGCAGGTTAACTTCCCTCCTCTATTGTGCTATGTGTAACCTGAGTAAGCGTAAGGTAGTTACTGTACGTGACCACAGGTTTGAGGTTCTGGTACATTGGTGGAGTATTTGTTTAATGTGAGACATGGCTGCATTTATGGTTTTTGACAAACAGGGTATATTTGCTTCAGAGAAAAGTGTTTTCCATCCAAAACATACATACAGTATTATACAGTAATGTTGTACATTGCAGTAGCGGCCTTAGGGATTTTTAAAGGATCATAAGCTAAAATCTGTAGCAGATTAATGCAATAATAATTTAACATGGTGAGACTGACAGTTAGTATCATTATTTTATTTAGATCCTAAAGTACAATAATGAATGAGACTTCCAAACTTACAGAAAGAAAATTTGCATGTAGAACATATAGTTTGATGCTATTTCTGCACACAACATTTGTATTTAGCAGTTAATGAAAACTCAAGACCCAAAATGTTGATATCCTCTTTAGAAATAAATATCAAAATAGAAAATTAATTCATGATATACAATTATGTAAGTGTATGAACACACCTCAGCTGACACATTATATTCTGGGAGGCAGCAGCTGATGCTAAACAAACATTCTGACCTTGAATTTATTAAATCAATTCTCAAAACTGTGCTACCTGATGAATTGAAGACACACTGTGTGCATCTCAATGTGTGCAATATTCAGCTTGAACAATAGATCCCTCAATGTAAACTCTCTTTTTCTGTCCCCTCAACAGAGAGGTCAGAGCTCGGGGTCAACTCTGAATCTGCAGCTTTGAAGTCAGTTTGACACGATCTTGAACTGAAGCGGCTCAAAGACTCAAAGCCGCCCTGTTTATGTCCACTGTTCTCTGTGTGCTAATTTGTGGGAGGCAGAAACTCTGCGTGTCCTCTGTTCCCTGTTGTCGTCTTGCTCTCTGTTCTTCTGTATGTACATGTTTGTTTCAGACAACACACTGGTAACTATTGTACTGTATAATCTCCGTCATACCCAGAAGGGCATTCTTGAGCTGTGTTGTGGGAACTTTTGTTGTCTATGTCTATCAACAACAGCCTCATACCCCACAATCACAGTAAAGAACGCCCTCGGAGCTATTACTGTAATAAAAGACGTTTAAATCAGGGAGATAACAGACATCATCATGTTCACTGTGACTCAATTTGCATACTTCCACACTTACACTGCTGTTTCCAGGACATCACTGCGTTCACACAGACAAGTAGGGCAACATGCAGCGCACTGTAAGTGCCCGGATGCTGCACACACAACAGTGAAAAAGCTGAGTGGGAAACACTGGGCACTGCTCACCCACAACGGTCGCCATCTTGGCTACGTAGCAGAAGGGAGAGGGAACATCAACAGAGGACTCGTCATAGGTAGATAGTGACCTAATTTCCATGTCGCATGTAACGGGGGGCAGGAAAGTAACGCCACGTGGGCAAAGAAGGAAGTTTAAGTTTGTTGGCGGGTGACAGAAGTGCACAACCACAGTGTTTGATTTGAGCCAGCACTCCCCTGGGTATATGGCGCACAGAGTACTACATGTGAGTGCACTAACGGAAATATAAGATGTGAGACTCAGCAGTTATGTTTAAATAAGGACTGATGATGGCCGGGTTACTGGTTACTGCTCACACATGGAAATTAAACTGACTGTCCATGTGACCACTGTTCTCTCCTTTGTGGTGTAAAAGAGACCAAACAACAAGAGGAAGTGTTCAGCAGCCAAAGTTTTGGAGTTGATTTGGCTTCATGTGTAAAACAGTATGATTATATTGTCTATAATGGATTACATTTAGGTTTTTAACACTGCCAGCTATGGACTTATGGGAAGTGTCTGGTAGGCCAGCTGTGGTCTGTGGCTGAAAGCCTCCATGTCCAACGGAGACAGTGTTGGACTCTCTCTGGTTGATTTCAGTGAGACAGCAGCGAAAAAAAAAAAACTACACATTTCGGTCTGTGATGATCAAAAGGCAAATAACAAGTGAGACAGAAATATAGAACTGGTAATATTAAATCCTTAGAGAAATATAAGTTACTGATTCATATGAAGAGGTTCAATCCATCCATCATCCATCCCACTTATCCTGTTAGGGTCCAATGGAGCCAGTCCCAGCTGGCATTGGACTCTGGACAGGTCATCAGTCTGTCACAGGGCTGACATATAGAGACAAACAGCCAGTCACGCACACATTCACACCTACGGGCCCTTTAGAGTCACCAGTTAACCTTTGGACTGTGGGAGGAGGCTGAAGAACCCGCAGAGAGAACCCACAAAGTCACAGGGAGAACATGCAAACTCAGAACACAGAAAGGCCCCAGCCCACCCATAACCTTCTTGCTGTGAGGCGACAGTGCTAACCACTGTACCACCATGCCGCCTATGGGTTCATTATGTAAGTTAATATTGTTTATTTAAAGAACTTATTTTATTTTATTATTGTTACTCATATTTATTGTAACATGTAAGCAGCATTTTAATGTTGCAGCTGAAGCTAATTTAGACTCTTTTACATCCTATGTTAAAGTTAAATTTCTTATTTACTGTATAAGCTGGTGATACATTTTGCATGTAAAACGCTAATTTGTAAAGTAAATAATTAGTATATGTGTCTGATAAATTTAGTGGAGTAAAAAGAACAATAGTTGCCTCTGAAATGTAGTAAAGGCACAGTAAGAATATGAGTACAAGTTCCTGAAAACTGTAGGCTGCCTAAGATTAAATAATACAGTTGAAGGTTGCACACCTGAACACACTCTGTAAACATTATAATCCTTGTTTTCCTGCAGTGTAAAAAATGAATGCATCATTAACCCTCATGAGTGTGAAATGATCAAGTGTCCCAAGTGGAAAGGAAACCCAGAATGTTGATGACATTAATGCACCTTAAACCTGAAGAGACTGAACATCAGTGTTCATTTGACGTTGTGTTTCTGGCTACTTGATGAATATAAGTCCAGTTTCCATCCTTCTTTTAGCTCAGTTTTGTTCTCCACCAAAAATTAAATATTGTTTGGTGCTGGGCAGAAAGTGCAGAGTGGGTCTATCACTGAAAAGTGAAGCTCAATGACAGTGAACCAAAAAGTGTGAAGCTGAGCCATAAAACCATAACAATGAGCTGATGGACTCTGACGAGCAGCGACCTCTTTCATGCTGAAGAAGTCATTCAACAGCGCTAGTAAAACATAAAAACATTTAGATTATAATAGCAGCCTGAACATTTTAAGGAAATTCCACACAACTAATATTTAATGTGTATATATTTTTTATGGGTGCTAATAGTGATTGACTGTGTCACCCAAATTTTCAGCCTCAGCTAACATGCCATTCACAATAACTGCCCGGACCTGTATTGATCTACGCCCAGCCAACTATGACTGCAGGGTTTCTAACAATCAGAACTACTGAACTGGAATAGAGAGCAAACTCAATTATCCATGGATAATTCAGGAATGATTTGTCATGTTTGTATCATTTAATGTCGTAGTCTAAAAGTGCTTTGGAAAGGAAAACATTAGATGCCTATAAAGGTCTTTGACTTGATCTGAGCTGAACACAGAAAGATGGTGTGTGGGGGTGGGGGTGGGGGTGGGGGTGGGGGTGGGGGTGGGAGGTTCAGGAAGGACACAGTATTTGGACATAGCTGAACAGCCTCATCAGTGTGACTGACAATTGGACAGGCCAGCTGCAAGGAGGGGGGAGGAGGGGAGGCTGACAAGGATGTGTGTGTGTGTGTGTGTGTGTGTGTGTGTGTCTGTCTTTTTGTGCGTGCCTGCATGCCTGAGATTTGAAGTCACTGTGTCGCCGTCATCTCTTTTGTGAGAGTCCTACATTCTGCCGCTCTTTGTCGGTGCCTCTTGCAGCGGGGCGGGTTGACAGGCTGTGAATGGTCGTCCCTGCTGTGCAGTGGCGGCCTGCCGCGTGGAGTCAAACCCTCAGCAGCCCTTATTAGTGTCAGCAGCTCGCAGACATGAGGGGCCTCCGGCGTGTTCATGAGAGTGCATGTGTTTATTTTTTTTAACTTTTTCTTTTCATTTTATCATTTTTATTCAGACTTATTTTGATTCTTTGGGACAAGTGTTCGTCTCTAATGTGGAATAATCGAATTGAACTGAGAGACTGAGACACAGGAGGTCTGTGGAAGAATGTATGAAGCAGAGAGTATGTTCGAGGGAGGGTGTGTGTGTGTGTGTGTGTGTGTGTGTGTGTGTGTGTGTGTGTGTGTGTGTGTGTGTGTGTTGCCACGTCAAACGCCACCCCCGCCTCTTCCACTTCGTCCTCCCTCTCCTTTCAAGTCTGACAGTGATTAATGATCCTTAGCTGTCAGGTACATTACTCACTATGCTCTCTCTCTCTCTTTCTCTCTCTCTCTCTCTCTCCTTCTTTTTCTTCTTCTTCCTCTTCTTCTTCTTCTTCTTCTTCTTCTTCCAGTGGCATGGACACCACTGGATGTAAAAGAAGATCAGAAACTGTAAATCATAGATTGAGAAACAGTAATTCTCTCTCTCTCTCCCTCCCTCTCTCTCTGGGGGGGACCACGACCAGAAAAGACCTTTCACAACCAACCCACTGCTGAAAAGAATAATACCACTAATGAAAGGCAAAAAACTGGAACGTGAGCCAGAATATATTCACTGGCCCGAGTGTGCGTGTGTGTGTGTGTGTGTGTGTGTGTGTGTGTGTGTGTGTGTGTGTGTGTGTGTGTGTGTGTGTCCAGCTCTTCATGCGTATGGATGTGTTTTTACATGTGTGTATGAGTGTGAGCCATGAATGTGCCATGCGAAGGCGTTTGAAAGAGGCCAGACGCCGGGTGTCAGGCATTGCTCTGTCTTTCCTCCCCCTCCTCTCCTCCCCCTGCTCTCAGCCCAGATGATGGATGACGGCGAATGAGAAGTTTCCTCTCCTGGACTGCCGACTGCAGCCGGCTGCCGTCAGAGGACTGGCCATCTGCTTTCCATTGCAGGGGCCGGCAGGGGCCCTTGGTTTTGGGCCTGGGTTTTGGCTGCGCTGGCAGCACGATGGGGCTACAGAGAAAGCCAGGCCTGGAGGCAGGGTGGGCTGCAGAAGAATGAACGATCCCCTGAAACTGAGAAATGAAACATAGGAAAGGATGTTTATTTTCAACTGAACTGGAGTCGTGATTAAGCAATCTGGATCAATGTTAGGGTGGCAGCTCCTGCAACTCACATTACTTCTGTATTTTCAACTCAGGTTAAATTCACAACATCCAAGATTCTTTCAGCTCTGAAAAGTAGAAATTGAAGCAGATCAAACACTTGATCTGATAAGAATCCAGCTGGAACTCACTTCTCTGAAATGTACATGTGATTGATGTGTTGCAGCCTGCAGAAGTTTTGATGTTTGCTTCCTGCGTATTGCAGCATTTTAAATTAAACAGGAGACACCATCTTCCCTCCCAGTCGTCTTTAGTTGTTGTAACAATTATGAAGTTTTCATAGTCTTTGGAGGTGGTGATGGGGGGGGGGTGTCGAGTTCAGTTTGGTGAACTGTGACACGTGAATTTGCGCCATTGGCCAACAGCCAGTTATGTGACATGAGTTCAAATAAGACTTTTGAATAAAGTCTGTGAAAGTATTGTCCAGTCACCAGCCAAGTTTGCTGACAGTTATCAAGCGTTGCTAACTTAGAGCCCCCCCCCCCCAACTCTTTATTGAATCAAAGCCCTATCCCCCTTTGTGGAGGGAAATGATTTAATGAAAAAACATAAAAATCATATTTACAAGCTGTGAACGAACATTCATTATAATAGTAAATGTCTTTTTCAGATACAGACCAGTGTCGACTTCCTTATTACGTGTATGATAGATGTGTCAGTTACTTTACCAGGACCCAGATGGTCCCTGTGCATCTATTCTGAAAAGCCTCCCACCCAGGGAGAGGATCCATCCAACTGTACATCATCTTCACAGCTTTGCCATGTTGTTGAACGTCAGAAACTTACTGGAAACTGCAGATTTAAACAAACGATTTTAATCAGAGACCATCCAGGGCCACCTCGAGCCAAGCCACCATTTGTATGTCAGTAGTGATTTATTAACCCTGGAGGCAGGAGATGAGGAGGATCGCTGGCAGCACAGAGGAGAGAAATCACGAGACAGAACGGGAAAAGAGGGAGAGGGACAAAGAGGAAAATAATCACTTAGCTGCTCTCCAGGATTCATTATTTGGACATTCCTGCCTCACTTTTTTTTATTACTGAACCACTGTAGAACTAGAGAACAGACACAGTTAGTCACTGTGCGATGAACACACTACATCTTAAAGTCACACAAGTTGAACAGATGTTTACAATTATATCCTAATTTCTATATTTGTATTCTGTGATTCAGTTGTGTTGAGATGTTTTGGCTTAGTTGTGGATGCCAGTTTAATACTGAAATGAAGTGAAAATTAAAGACAGAAAAAATAGAAGAGACAGAGATCTGAAGCCACAAATCAAGAACATGTGTTGTTTTATACTTATAGTTACATTCAGTAGTTACACAGTTAGAATTATAGTTATATTTACATAGTTATATATATATATATATATATATATATATATATAGTTATTATTGTTTTATGGTTATGGTAAATGGATTTAAGCACTTATATAGCACTTTTCTAGTTTTATCAACCACTCAAAGCTTCTACACATATAAACTTATTTATTTCTATCATACACACACAATGACACACCGATAATACATCAGGGGCGATTTGGAGTCCAGTATCTTGCCTAAGGACACTTCGACAGGTGCACCAGAGGAGCCGGGAATTGAACCACCGACCTTTAGTAAGGGGACGACCTGCTCTACCTCCTGAGCCACACAGTCAGTCACAGAGTTTTATTGCTACAGTTAGTTACATAGTTATGTAGCTGTAGCTATATAGTCGTATATATTTATATCATTACAGTTATATATGTGTATTGTTATCATTGTATTTATTGATATAGAATTGTTATATCTATATATGAAGTGCTATATTGTTACATAGTATTGTCATTAATTGTAATATAGATATCTAGATATTGTTGTACTGTTATGATATAGTTACGGTTACAGTTCTCGTTATATGTAGTCATGACTTTTCATGGTTTCACAGTGTCATGTGAAAAACTGAGGTGACTGTTCATTTCCACAAAAACCATCAATCATTATCTCACAGAGTCTGTTATTCCCATCCCACTCCTCTCATCCTCCACTCCCCCACACATCCTCTCCTTTCTCTGTCTCCTCTTTGCTTCAGATATTTGTCTCACCCACTCCATCCACCCATGCTCTCTGCTTTTAAAGGAGAGTGGGCTTTGCACTTCCTTTGGCTTTTGTTCTTATTTTAAGAAATGGATGGGAGCGTTCATGTCTGGGCAGTGAGGTAGCGATTAGTGGTGTATAACACAAAGGCTGCCAAACTCTGATTCCCATCATTAAAGTTCACATAAAATCTAAAGGTGAATAATAACATGAGTTTATTCTTTTCCTCATCCCTGATCAGAAGTAAATCTCTGACTATCCTCCTCAAACTCTTGACCCCTGCCAGATGTCTTTCTGTCACACTGGTGGCCAATAAACATTGACAATAGAAATCTCAGCAATGCGTGTGTGGGTTGGTGGTATGTGTGTGTGTGTGTGTGTGTGTGTGTGTGTGTTGTGTGTGTGTGTGTGTGTGTGTGTGTGTGTGAATGTGTGTGTCTGCGTGTGTGTGTGTTTGTGGGTCACTGACTGATAAGTGAAGGTTTTTCATGCAGTCATCAGCCGCCTGCCAGTTTTCTGACATCTCCCTCTCTCCCTCTGTCTTCTCCTTTCTGCTCTCCTTCAGTTCTGTCTTTCTTCCGCTGACACCTGTCTTTTCCTGAGATTAATGGCTGTCCATCTGTGTGTGTGTGTGTGTGTGTGTGTGTGTGTGTGTGTGTGTGTGTGTGTGTGTGTGTACGTGTGTGTGTGTGTGTGCCGTCTTCAGGCCTGTGTGTCTCTGTTTTTATCTATGCGTGTGTAAGTGTGTGTTACACAGATCGATCAGGGTCTGGGCCAACGAGGGAAAGAGGTGGGAGTCTACATTGATAAGGCAGTAAATGAAGTGATTGGCAGGATCAATAGAGACCCCAAGGGAACAATGAGCATTTCTAGTTGCCGGTCGGTTGGTCTGCCTGTCTGTCTGTCTGTCTGTCTGTCTGTCTGGAGAAGCAGAGAGAGAAAGAAGGGTTGGGCATTAGTGGAGACAGAGAGTGTAACACAGAGGAAGTGAGTGCACAAGCAGAATGTGATACATAATAGAGCTGGCCCTAACCCTCTGTTGCTGCTCTCTGCCTCATCCATCCATATGACAGGACAATGGAACAGCATGGCACAATACTGAGCACTGGCTCCCATTGTGAGGACAGGCAAAGGACTGGGATGCCATCCATGTACTCGAGTTGATCATTCACCTCCACAGACCTTCTTTCTTTTCATTGTTTAGCTTTTGTAGAAATGATTTTGACCATTGTTGGGCTGCATTTTGTTCATCTACATTGGTGTTTTTATAATGGCTCATACTTTTCATGTCATGTTTCATGCAAGTAGTGTTTTGTCAGTTATTTAGCTTTAGCTTTAGCCTAAGATAAAAAAATAAAAAAAGTTTAAATCATATTTTTTTGTCAGACTAAAACCATAAACATTTCACGTAACCGTACTTGACATTTTAGTATTTTTTATTCGTCATGAGAGGATTAGTTGACAAAAATTATGTGAACATTTGAGGCTAGTTTTGGCCAGGAATTTGCATTTTAGTCAAACTTAACCAAACTGCCTTTTCATCCAACTGATTTTAGACTAAAGGAAAAATAAAAACGAAAATACACCACAAAATGTCAGGTTGTATGATTAAGAATGCAGCTGTGCAGAGAGGATGTCTGGTCTGATGTTATTAATTTTAAGCAATGCATCTAGACATGAAAGAGAATAAAGCAATGAAGTCTGGAAAGATGCAACAACATTAGCAAATCTAGTGCAATCCACCTCTTGCAATGTGAGTCAGTCATTGCTGTGATCTTAACTTTCTGTTTGATAACATAAACCCTGAGCATCCATGAAAGAGGAAATGCTTCACAGTCCATGAGCACCCTGTAGAACAGCCCTGTAATATAAACTACCCTTATTATGTTCACTTTTGATTTCAAATTCTGGTCTCGATGGCTTGATGGTTGTACTGGACTGTGTTATATTTATAAATTACGTATACTTACAATGCAATAATTGTTTATAATTGGTTGTATACTTCAATTTAAATACATTTGTAAAGAAAATGTTTGCAACCTCTTGGCCTACAACACACACAGATGACTAGCTACTTTCTAACAGACTTTATTCAAGACCAAAACTGTCTAAAACCATCATAATATGCTGCCCATTTTAATAACCAGTAAATAGACTAAATAAATAGACTACATTTAAGTGCCTGGGCTGAATAAAAACCATCAAGACCAGAAAATTGTGTGTGCTTTCTTAGCACTCCAAAATGAACAAACTTGCCTTATAGGCGCCATTTGTACGTTTTTCTGCTGTCAAACAGAAGGTTTCTTGCCAGGAGCGAGGGATGGTGATTGTTACTTGACAAAAGCTTCAGTCATCATTGTCTTTATAATACAAGAGGTTATAACACGTCCTCTGAGCAGCGCTATGTCTTCGGGGGATATTGGAGGCTACAGTGAGTCGCTATCAGAAAGTGGCTAGAATGGTTACCATGTCAACTTCAGTAAAAGAAAAGACGGGATAGAGACGAGAGTTAACATTGGAGTTGCTTTCCACCGCAGGAGACAGCTGTTGGTGAGTAAAGGAATGAAGTTTGGTGCTGAACTCTCAACATTACTTCTACTGGTAAGTAAACAGCTGTTAATGCTAACATTGCTATGTAGCAATAGCAGAACTTACAAATAGCGCCTTAAAACAAAAGGTTAGCCAACTTAGCTGGCTGGGTCAATGACTTTTCGGTGAGGCTAAACCCCCTTCTGCGGGCAATGTAATGTCTTGTTGCTAAAATACGTCGCACCACTGGTTTTAGCAGTTAGCTTAATATGGCTTTGAAGGTAACATAACATTTAAAGTCTTAACATTAGGTTACCCGAGTTTCTGTGTGGTGTGGTTTGAGGTGTTCTTTCCTGACAGGTAGTTACTACACAATCACTTTTTCTCTCAGTGTCATTAGCCTATATTTGAAGGGGGTCCTAATGTCGACCCATTTTTTCCAAAGCTAGTTGGCTGTCATGTTCTTTTCACGTCACTGTATGTTGTCCGAATGTGTTAAAGTCTGTACAAGTCTAGTCTGGCACTGTTTGTAGTGGGTCCACTTCTGGTTTGTAAAGTCACTGGGAAAACTGTGCTTTGTCTGAGCCTGTGCGCAGAAGTCTAAACTAAGGCGGTAAACTTTACACCTGCTGGACAGGTATCAGCATGTTAACACTCTAAAATGTTCACAGCATCACTGTGAGCCCCACCGTGCCTAAAACCAGCCTCACAGAGCTGCTAACATGTCTATAGACTCTTAAGACCAGTTGATAGTTGCCATATTTGTGATTGACATTAATGTTAATCTACCCACGTTCACATAGGTCCAGCCCAAAAGTTTGTGACTGTAAGCACTGCAATCGTACAACTGTACATACACTAGACCAGTATAGTGGATGCTTATTTCATGTCATGTACGCATTGTATTACTCATACTCGGTCGTGTTCTCATTAAGCGGCCGCACACAACGTTTTCTTTTTTTTTAATACTCTTTCTTGTTGTTCAGCCAAACACAACACACAAAGTACAAATGTTTCCTGCTGTCGTGAAGACACAATATTAAAGTATGATTAAAGTTTTAGTCTTGTTTTGGTTATGTCTACGGTTGGTTAAAGTAAGGCAAGATTGTGGGCTTGGTTAAATACTGAAAAAGTCGAACTTGAAGCACAAAACAAATTGCATTGACTTTTTCATTATTAAGCCAAAACCACTGTCTTTCCTCTAACTTTAACCAGAGTGTTTTAGTAGCTTAGACCTACTGGATCTCACTGATCTCAGCACAAATACCCACCACAACCTACTCCTTACTGTTTATTAACAATGTCCAAAATATTACCGTGGCTTCAGGATACACTGCTGGGCTGTTGTATGGGATTGCATTAGACTGCACAATGGTCTCATTTATCGGTATTTCAGTATAACAGGCTGATATGGCACAATGGAGTCACCAAAATGAATCCTTCATTTATTGCAAAATCTGTGCCAATTCTGGGTCTTAGTCTACCATTGTGTTTTTTACTTCAGTCCAATAATAAGAAAGAAACTGATGCTCACTGTCTGCTCAGCTCTCTTTGCCTATTTACTAAATCCAATATCCCAAAGTTTTTTTTACAGTCAAAACACCAATAATCCAGTTTCAACAATAGTTGTCCTGTAGTCCAGAGGACTCTGCTGTATCAGATAACTTCCCTGTCCTGTGCAGCCAGTCTCAAATTTCACCCTAAGGACCAGCTACTTAATGAATATGTATTGCATGTATACATAAAGGATTAAGATCTCTCCCTCAGTTCCTTTCCACCTCCTTCCCTTCCTCACTCGCTCTGTCTCTCCTCTCAGCTGTTCAAATATTGTCTTTCTATTTATACTGAGCTTGGGGAAATATTTACCCTGGGCCACTGAAGCAGGGTGGATATGAATGGGCATCATCTCAGCTTGTCAAATTAGCTGCCGCTTGCTGCCTGCTAATGTCTCTGTAATTGGAAAGGCTGGCAGTGCAGCCCGTCTGA
>NC_079368.1:5290000-5297500 GCF_021018895.1 Seriola aureovittata | reverse complement strand
ACAGACCTGTTGTTGCTAGAGCTCCAGAGAGAAGCCTGAGAGAGGAGATGTAAAACTACATTGAGATGGTTTTTTTCTTATGGATTAACACTTATGATAACAATAAAACACAGGAAAAGTGCAAAACATGGGCCCTTTAAAACATGTGTAAGTATACATATATGTGTGTATATGTATATATACACACATATGTGTATATGTATATATACACACATATACACACATATACACACATATACACAGAATTTTACTTCAACTTAAGCATTTAACTGAATAACAGTACCTAGCACAGACATGAAGCCTGTGCTAGTATTTCATTAAATGTTCAAATATGCTTATTAAATTAGTTCAGTTGAAAGCTATGGCTTTTATGGTTTGTATTAGCTTGGACAGCTTTTGTTCATTGGTGCTGTCTAATAGTCAGTAGTTACTAAATTAGCTTTTTAATCTAAATTATGATGATTCTGACAGATGAAATCTATAATTATACTTTCAGCATTTTGCTATTTGAGCAACAAAACACTGCTTTGACCTGAGCAGGATATTTTTGGAGTGCATTTTGTGTGTTAACCACCACTTGCTTCTTTTTTGACACACATATAAAGTACAAACTAGGTTCAGTTTAGATATATTAGATACTATTCGCTACCAAGTGTTTACAAGTCATGTCACTTGCCATATTTTCAACATTAGTAAAACTAGGTGGTAAGGTAGCAGCTATAGTCAGATTCATCCACAAACTAGATTTGGTAGGACGAGGAAATGCGGTAATCTAAGTTAGACTACATGTTCTACTCAAAGACTGTAAATAAAGATGGACGTAGCCTCCATGTTGTCACCTATAGGTTTCTGAAGAGGGGTTTTGATGCTTAGAGTGGGCTGCTTCACCTTTGCCATCTTGGCAGTACCTGACTCCGCCTAACTCGCAGCTAATCTAAAAAAGGGCAAAGAGGTGGGGTGTGTATGGATCTGAGGGCATGTTGGTTCAATAGCTGTGGCAAGCAGATGCTCCCGTCAGCATCGTTAGCACTTGCTCAATGGGTAACTCAAGGCTAGTTAACTTGCTGGCCAATTAGCTAGTTAACAACATAGGCTAACAAGCCAGGTATGGTGAGTGCAGACACTGACATCTGCTATTTAGTGCTAACATAAATAAAACAATATTAAAATTTGACTCTCCTCAAAATACAGGAGCACAGACGATCATGTTCTATTAGTCAATTAACTGCACAACTAGTGAAATTATCTGTCTGATATTTGTATGATACATCCTCCAAAAGGCACCAACACCACGACCAAAAGGTCACATTCAGTGGCTCAAATTAGCTGAGGGGACACCTGACAGACGGCTAATGGCCTGTGACGGCACCTGCCTGTCACTCAAAGCTGCCACGTCTTCGATTATACATAACTTTAAGCCTTAATATAATTTAAGCCAGTTAATATAAATATATAATGATATAAAGATTCATTAGATATACGTAGAAACAAAAGCGTTTTTTGTACCAGGCTGTAAACATGTTTATTTCTGCTGTAAAGATGGACATTTTAACATGCGAGTCTGTGGGGATTGACTCACTTTTGGAGTCAGCCTCAAGTGGTCATTCGAGGAACTACAGTTTTTAGCACTACCATTTTGGCTTCTACTGCTTGGTTCTACTTAGATGAGACTGTCATTTAAAAAATGAGCCCATAGATGTTCCGCACAAACAGCTTAATACAAAACTAGAACTAACATGTTACATGCTATCTCCTCGTTACTCTTTTATTCTGCAAAAAAGTTGCTATACATTAGTAATTGTTAATTATCAAGAGTATTTTCCCCACAGTTCCCCCACACAAGTTCGACTCTACCTGGGACATGACTTGATTTTGACAGCTTCCAATTTAAGCGGGACTCTGTAACCTTTGCTGTGTCACTTACAGGATAATGACTCTTTAGTCCGCTGCTGTCATAATGTCAGTGAACTCACACAGGAATGACACAGTAACATCTGCCTAAAGTTTTCTACCATTAGCTAACATCAGCCAATGTTAGCCAGAGCTTCTGATCAAACAGGACTGTAAGGCTGTAGCAACAAAACTCCACTATGTGGTGGCAGGCCTTTGACAATACTATAATTGACAATGAAAATGTGGGTCTACATATATATATATATATAACTAGCTGCTATATATATACATAAGCCTCTGTGTCTCTCAATATAAAACTGAGAATCAGAGAGGAAGACATCAACTATCAGCATGACAAATACCAAGCTTTCAACTTAAATGACTGCAGACACATTAGGAATGGATCTTGCTTTGTGGACATTGGGTATAGTCTCGCTCCATTGATTTCTCACCAGCTTTTATTGCACTCCATCGACGGCTAATGCCCCTAAGATCCTGCCGCAGTCTGAATTATTCAGCAGGAGTGTTTTGTTTTTGTGTCAGGGCTGCGGGGGTAATTCTAGATCGGCGATATTTGATGATCTGCTGCAGGGGTAAAATGTCTATTCTCAGCGCAGCAGAGTGACTTTTTTCAATGGCCACGGGTCTGATGTGTGCGCGTATCGGCTGATGCGAGGCGTCCATATCAGGTTGAGAAAAGGCCCGTGACAGCGATATTTAGCATCTGGCTGCATTCCAATATTGTCCCAGGCTGCATCGAGGCTTTTCATTTCAAAACGGGACAGACAGGTGGAATGAGACGGAACAGGAGATGACCGACTTCTCAGTATCACCGGGGATTAAAAGAGGCATTGATGGAATAGCTCAGAAGTGGAAACAATAGCCAAAGATAGAAGAAAAAAAAAGTGGAAGAAGAGATGAAGTGAGAAAGCATGCTATAGAGAGTTACAGACAGAAAGAAACACACAAAAAGGGAGAGTGTAGCGCCAAAGAGAAAATGAAGAAAAGCCACTGAGGATAAGACAACAGCACAGAAGAGATATATGTACAAGAGAGAGAAAGAGGGATCCAGAGAGAGGGGAAGCGATGAGAAGAGAGGACAAAAGTGCGTTGGTTAAGATTCAGGGCAGGCGGTGGCGCGGGGCTATCATTACCATACATCAGGACAATAAATGAGGCTTTCAGCAGGCCGTAATAAGAGTTTGATAAATCATCGGGGCCAGAATTAACTAGACGTCAAAACAATGTGAGGGCTCTGACGGATGGCAGAGGAGGGGCCGATGGCACAGATTAGTCTAGCTGGAAGTGAAGGAGCGCTGAAGGGAGTGGGGGATGGGGGAGGGAGGGGTGAGGAGCACAAGGACAGAGGCAGGCAGACTGTTAAACAGAGCAATGAGACGAGGTTTGCTCTGTCACGTTCGCGTTGATGAGGAAGTTTGCATCACACTCCTGTGGAGACAGCGAGAAATGTGTGTGCATTAGTGTGTTTCCAATGTGTACGTGTGTGACCTCTGACCTCAGGAAAGTGTGTGTGCTTATGCTGTTAAAAAGTTATTCCTGTGTGTATCATTTTCCTGCATCTAAGAGGGTTGTTCCTTATCTGTGTGCATGTGTTTCTGTGTGCGTGTCAAGCTCTCAGCACCCCACAGCTAATCCTGTTGGTTATCATGATGAGAGGTTAGTGCAGTGCTGCTACTGTCCCCGTTCTCTGCCCCCCCAACCCCCCTTATCCACACCCCCAGTGGGTAGCTTTAATTGCCAGGCTCTGACCTTTGCTGAGCAGCAGTGACAAGGCCTGTCTGTGGCAGTGGGAGGTGGTAGCGGCTCGATTAGCTGTGACAGCAGAGCCCGGCAATCGGAGGGAGGGAGTGGGATAGAGAGAGAAAGTGAGAAGGGTGGGGGGGGTGGGAGAGAGAAGGAAAGAAATGAGAGCGAGCAGAGAGCCAGCACCGGCTAATTGGAGCCCCTCATCCTTGGAGCAGCGAGCTAGAGAGCAGTCGCAGTGGTCCGGGGCATAGTGACGAGTGTGTGAGTGTGTGTTGGGAGGGGAGGCTATGGGGAGAGTCACATCCACTCTGCTCAGCTTGAGAGCAGTGTGCATGTGCGTGTGTGTGTGTGTGTGCATGTGCGTGTGTGTGTGTGTGTGTGTGGAAGCGTGTATTTGGTTTCTGTGTGTATTTCATCATAAGTGTGTAAATGTGTGTTCTGTATATGTCTGACATGTATCCATTCAACCAGTCTGTCTGTGTATGTGTATGTAGTGGCATTCGTCTGCCATATTGTATTTGTTGAACCTTTTGTGTGTGTGCGCGCGTGTGTGTGTGTGTGTGTGTGCGTGGCCAGAGAGAGGCTAAGTGGAATGGACAGTTAGATTGAACAGAACGAGGCACAATTACCAAGTGACGCTGAGAAGATAATGTTGTCCCAATCTAACTTACCCCTCAACCCTCTCTCCCTCTCTCTCTCCACACACGCACGCACATACCTGCGAACACCCCATCCTCCTTGAAGAGTCTCTGAAGAGTCACAGGATGAACAGCTTGCAGGCAGAGACCACCCAGCCTTTATCACCTGTCTTTCTCGCACTGCATGCTGGGAGACATGAAATATCAGTCTACACCCATGAATTAAGTCACATAGTTCAATCTGTGCAACTCTGCCTGTCAACTTATTTAATAACAGCTTTCTTTATATTTCATCTGTCATGTCTGAGACCTTGAGGAAATAAGACTAAAGCCTACCACACAGTAGAAGACTCTGAAAAGACCTTTAAAAGACTAAAGTCTGACAACATCTTATGACACCCATGTGTCATAAGTTTCAGTTGTGTTAGTCTATCACTATAAGATTTGTCTAGGGATCTTGCAGGGTCATTATTTGCAAGACTACAAATAGATTCCTTTGAGATTATTTCCCATCATGCTTCTGGTGAAAAAAATGTTTTTTAACTGTGCAGTGTTTTGGCATTTTACAAGCCTTTAATACATTAATCTGTGTCATCATCAACATGCTGATGTCTTCACAGTGTAGTCCTAACATGATCATGACATTAATGTTTACCATGTTCATCTTAATTTAGCGTTTTAGCATGCTAACATTTGCCAATTAGCATTAATTAGCATTAGGAAAAAGCAGAGAGTGACAGGAACATCATTAGCTTTTTAAGTAGATGCTAGCTTATAGACAAAAAGTGTTCTGAGAACAACATGAATATCTGTAACAAAATTCATGTCAATTCAACCAAAAGTTGTCACTAAAAACCAAAACTTCCAAGATAATGTGTACACTAGAGGAAAAGTCAGGTGAGCACCTTTACGATTCCTCCTCTCTGTAACATGTAATAACAATCCATGAAACAACTGCTGAAACCGACGGTGATGAACCCATAGCGCCATGCCACAAAACAAGTCTCAACATTTTACCTGTTGACCTTACCTGTCAGTTACAAAAACTGAAAACTTCACAATGTTTTTTTTTATCTTAGCAATGTGTCACAATGAATAAAGATGAGATGTACAGTATGCAGCTTCTCTACTGAACGACAATCAGCATTTTTAAGTAGTTTGATCTTTACCACTTATTTAGTAATCTCCTTGAAATTTGAATTCTATTGCAGAAACATCTGCGAGTCAAATACTTAAGCATTTTTTCTACTGCTGATGAAATTACTCAGCAACGTGGGTCCAGTTTCCAATGAGAATCATCGCCCTCAGATCACAGTTTATTGAAATGCATGAAATGCATCAAAGATCCTCTGTGTGACAGGATAGAGCTGGAAAGAACAGGCTTGGCTGCCTCAGCTCCAGAGTAAGAACACACTTCAGACGCAGCTCATTTTGCTGCAGTTTCTCCTCATCTTGGAAACATAATACACTGACTGGTGACAGCAAAGTGGATGACAGACAGACAGGAAATGAGATGCAACCTGGACTCAAACCCACAGTCATCATCACATGACGCATGCATGCTGAACTCCAGATGAACCTGGAACCCACAACCACAACCTTCATATCTAATAATAAAAAATATAAGATAGCACAATCTAATGCGTACGTGTAGTTCTATCTCCAACTGCTTCTGATATTAAACTAAGTACAACCACAAACTCAATCTTGATGCTACTAAGTTCACCCTGCTTGAAAAAGAGCAACTCTGGGTTTGAAACATTGCGGTAGAAAGTAAAGTTTACTGGTTCAGTGTGTGTTCCCATTTGGGATGGACACTCCTTTCTGTGTACTCATTAAATATGATACTCCTGTCAGTCCTTTAACTAGCAAACAGGAGTCAAAGGTGTAAAACTGGGTTAAGTCGACACAGGTGAACTTAAGGGTTCACAGTGAGGACAAACTCGGCCCTGCTTGGTGTGAAAGTTCAACACCTCTTTAGATTTGTTATTGTTGGAACAACTGATGCAAAAAGAGAAGCTGAAGAACCTCAGTGGCTTTACATGTGAATTATTACAGCATTAAATCAGGCACAAAAAAAATACATTTCATGATTAAGAATGACAGTTAATGTCATCAGCGTCCTGTTTATGTCATTGTGGACACGATGTTTACTGGGATGGACATTCGGTTTTAAAAAAGAATATGTGCTGTGTTGTTCACATTGAAAATAAATCTTCAAATTATCTTCTGATATGATGTTGAAGTTAGTGTTTCAATATTACGCCCAGTTCAAGAAACTTATCTACTACTTAGTTACTAGGCAGAAGTCATATTTGAAACATTGCATTTTCTTTGGCTGAAAGAAAAACATGGTCTGAAGGGGTTAATATGTTGTGATGACATTATAAATGGATACATACATTATCAGGTATACATCCTCTTTAGAGAACTAGGAATGTACATGTAAATTAGACTGTTAAAAGACACGTGTAAATAAGAGTATAAACTTGATATTCTTATGTAAAAGATCCATATCAGCACACTGTATCTCTGTAGACCTGGCTAGTGTGTGAAAAGGCTCTATCAGTGGGAGTGCTCAGGGTCATCTGAGCCACCAGGACATCCTGCAAACTTCTGATCTAATCTCACTTTGCTGCAGGGAGAATATGTCCAAAAATTAATTCACACATGTACTACTTCCCCTGCTCTGTTAGTAATATTAACTAACCCTTTATGGCGGGGTGTCAAGTCTTTGACTGACAAACAGCAGTGTAATGACAACCATCTGGCGTAGTAATGAAGGCAGCAGTGGGAATGAGATGTTTTAATTAATGAAAGCCACTCCATTAGCTCTGATGAGTGGCTTATCAGCTCCGGCTCATTATGCAAATGGAATTAAGATCGCTGAGCGGCCTGCATCATTAATAACTGAGATGTTAAGGCGTTTTGTTCAAAGTGACTTCCTTTGACCAAGGCTGGCAGCCAAGAAGCCGTCAGCTGTTTCAATGTTTCAACAATGTAATAGACAGTGTTGGATATTATATGTCTGTCTATATCTATAGAACATATATATATATATATATATATATATATATATATATATATATGTGTGTGTGTGTGTGTGTTATATTCTATAGAGCTATTTTTCTATATTATTCGTGTTCCTAAATGAACACAAATTTGCATTCAGAAAAAAACTTAAAGCTGCACTGATGAATAT
>NC_079368.1:5230000-5285000 GCF_021018895.1 Seriola aureovittata | reverse complement strand
CTGAGTGATCGGATCTCAAATGCGTCCTCAATACCTCTTGAGTGTGTTCACACCTGAACTTAGAGCTGTCCACTTGGGATTGGATCACCCGAGACAGATGTTTATACCAGGTCTGAACAGGGCCTATGTCAGCCACTGCCAACTACATGCTAACAAACACCATAAACAAAGATGCTAACTACGCTAACGGTTCTGATACGTCTGCTAGTCTCTGATTCTGGTCTCAACAGACTCCTCATCTGAGTCTGGGTCTGACTGAGTCTCTCTGATGTTTCCTCCTCTGACTATCTTGATACTCTCTGCTCTTTCACCTCTCAACCTAGCAAAAGCAGATGTGGTGGGCAGGGCACGAGGCCTGATCCAGAAGTAAGTCTAGAAGTGCTTCCAGCCTCAGTCTTTGTATGCTGGAAAACCATGCTTAACAAAATATTAATCATAGCAGAGTATTTGTAACTTTAAAGTTTGACTTAAGTAACTCATGATGCAGGTAATACTTGGTTTTGCTAAATTGTGATGAGTTATCATGAGCAGCTGTGGATCTGTCTCCATCAACAGACACATGATCTGACTGATGATCTCAGAGGAAACTTAAGACAAATTTCAGCCTCCTCTCAATGAAAGAGAGGATTGAATTTGTCGCCCACACTGATGACTGACAGTGGTTGACTCGACTGCGCGTCGACTGCTGTGGCTGGAACTCGCACAGTGCACACACAAAGGCAAAAAGATGAAATAAAGGTGAAATATAGAGGTAGAAACTGAGGCATTGAGCCAAGCTGACAACACCTTGGAATCAATTTACCTCTCAGTTGCAGGTTAAATGTCTGATACTTAAAATAGATTCACAGTGGGGTACTACTTTAACATGGGAAAAGATATACTTTATATGGCAGGTGTCTACAAAACATTTGCTTTTAAAAGCTTGTAAGTTCAGTTTAAACATCGTCTCTCTTCTTTCTTCTTTCTCCCAATTTCTCTCTCTCTCTCTCTCTCGCTCTCTCACTTGCCTGCTCCTCTTGTGTCCTTCACTGCCTCTCCCCATCTCCTCCTCCTCCTCCTCTTCTCCACTGGAGCTTTTTGTTTTTTAACGGATGAGTTATTGACTTAAGCAGGGCCAATTAATCAGGGTGTAATGGGGCAGCGGGGAGGCCCAGTGAAGCCATGCATCATGGGCCAGAGATGAGCTCTGTCAGCCTGCTCATACAGGCCTCCTCAATCACTCCCACATTAACGGCAGGCAGAGATGAGGAGGAGGAGGAGGAGGAGGAGGGAGGGGAGGAGGAGGAGAAGGAAGAAATGAGCATTGGGAAGGAGAAACAGGGAGGGGGGAGAGGAAAACAGGAGAGAAAGCGATGCACATACAGGCATGCAGTATGAATGTGTGTAGGAGTCGAACTGAGATTGTGCAAGTTTGTGAGAGACCACACGTAGACTGTAGACTTTATATGCCACCCAGGACCATCAGCCCTGTTGTCTTTGGCAGCTGTGCATCTCATCTGATCTTACCTCAGGTGGCCTATGAGCATACGTATGTGTGTGGTGAGGGTGGTGTTGTCGTGCTGCGTCTAGATCAGATGAGATCTAACACTTGACTGCATTTTACACCCAAACATAGCATGCCAGAGATCAAACCAACATCATACGTTACAAACAACCTCAGATATCTGTTGTTTCTGCGTTGATAGAGCACACGCCCACACTTATACCCACACGTATACTCACACAGTTACAAAACAGTCAGGATACGGGTCCTGATGAAAGCTCATCTGATATATGGAGGATGAAAAATGACTTATTCATCAAATAAATAAATTAATATTTTTAATGAATACATTAGAAAATAAAGATTTAAAAATAAAAAGCATAATTGAGTGAATTAATATAAATGCTGGTAATTAAAAATCTTTAAATTATTGTGTTTTTGCAGTTCTACATTTATTTATCTTCATCTTATCTTTATTATGCATTTTATTATTTAGTTATGTTATCTATTCCTGAATTTATCAATTACAATATAATATTTATAATATATAACATATAACATGTAACATCTAACATAACATGTTACTTGTAATTACTTTATTTGTTTGTTTATTGAGCAATACATTATTTTTTGGCATGAATATTTAGTGAGTTTTCACAATAACTGTGATCTATACTGTGAAAATGTCAACAATGCTAATCCAATGGTTGATAATTAATGTTAATCAAAGTTTAGCCTTTATGGCAAATAAGCACTGCACTTAAATATTCACCTAATGATGTCACTTTAAACAGTTTAGTTACCTATATGATCCTGTGTTCCTTTCCCTTAATTTCAGTTTTTTTTCATTGGGATTTCTTCATTAGTAATAACAAACCATTTACCAGTCATGTTCAGAGTCTGGGAGGGGAGGGTCACAGCCAATCAGATTTCAATAGGAGCCCGCACCCCAACATTGCCCCACCCCCTACCAGCCAACCCAGCCCTGTGTAAGTGCAGCACTGCAGCAGAGGGTTCATGTAAAATTCATAGCCGACGATGTCAAACACATGTTGTTTCACTCAGTGATCGACTTATCTGACTTCCTGTGTGTCATGTGTCAATCAGTGGCTTTAGGCCCAGCAAGCAGCTGTGTGTCATGTCATAATCCTCACCGTCACGACGCAGTTACATCGGAGTAAAATATCCACTTAGCATTCCATCCATCACTTTTATCTCCTTCAGCTCGTCCTCGCCTTCTTCTCTGTCTGAGACTGTCATGATGGAAGCTGAAATATTGCATCTCAAAGTATCACTTTTTTCTCAGTGAAATTAAGAGTGGGATATGAGATAGAAACATAATATTTTATCCATGATCCATTTATCCAAAGGGCCTCCCTGAAATATTAATGCATACATTTTTAATATGGCTGAACTGAGAGTTGATCTCTTGACCCCTTGCAGTGTTACTGACATGTTTTGCCCTTTGACCTTCAGTGGAAACCATTTCACTCTTTCAGCAGCACAAAACTACAAACCAGTTTACACATATACATTTCCCTTATACTCTATCTTACAACATCCTGTTTTTGTGATTTATGTGATCAAGGATCAAAACTTCACACTGAGCCCCTTATGAGAATTGGCAGCGTTGAACAGAATACTGATTTCTATAATGACTCCGGCAAAACCAAAACAGAAGTTCAGCTAAGTTAAAAAACAATATGCAAAGCACCCCTCATCCCTCCCCTGGAGTGGAGGAAATCTGGTGTCTGGTGGCGTCTGCACTGTTTTTGCCCGGGGGGTAAAATGAGTTGCCAAGTTAAAGCGAGGAGAAAACAGCAAAGACAAAGTGAGAGAATTTGAAGAACAAACGACTATCACAAATTCACTTCTCCACCCTGTCCTCTAAGTGTCCGCTCAAGTGTATCTGCTGCGTATATCAGTGTGCAAAATTCAGTTATAGGCCTTCCACAGTAATGAGGGGAACAGAGGTCAGTTTGATTTCACTACAAGTGAAACATAACATGTCATTTATGTTGTGTAAAAACAAAAAAACTGCTAATCAACAGCCATTACTCTTTCTATAAAGGCATTCAGACATTTGCATAAAATTAGTAATTAATCTAAAAGAGAATATAAGGCAATATGTCAGTACTGCTCCAACCCCATTAGACATATATTCACACATGAAGGCACAAGCATCATGTCAGTTTAATGTACTTCATTTTTTGTCATGTTAATCTGTTACTGGCTAAAAAATGTTAAATGAAAATGATGTCCTCCCTAACCAATTAACAACCAGAATACAATATTGACCCAATGATAATTTCCAAATTTCATCTTCAGTTTTTACCACTGTATTGTATGTGAGCGTGACAAACTGGTGATAGATTCATACAGCAGCAGTATGTTAGAAAAGAAATTATAACATGCAAATTGCAAAATACTTTTAAACACATCACTAAAAAAAAATTACATTTTACTTTGGCCTTTTCAACAAAGAGCAAAGTCCCTTTTCTCAGATTTATGTTTCCCTTTTTTTAATCAAGCAGTAATTAGCTACCTGTGTTAGCTCAGTGTAGTAGCCCTGAAGGATTGATAGACTAACAGCGAGAATAGATTTGGACTGGGGCACAGAAGTGGCAGGATGCTGGTGCAGCCTCAGGTCTCGCTGCCTGTCCAGGCTGGACCACAGTGGGACTACAGTACTGTACGGCAGCCTGCGTCTGGATCCAGGTATGGGTGACAGACTACTGCGGGCTGCACCGCATGGAGGATGTTGAAGTGAGTCAAGTGAGCCTTACAAGATCAGGAGAACACAGCCAGCCTTTATTAGTGCCACGGGTGCTCAGCTCCGAGGCATCTATTAATCTTCTGTTTCGGGTTTATTATTCTTCCGCCAAATTTCGGCGCGTAACTCGTCCCGCAGCTTTGAGAAAACCCCGGTAATATATATATCAAAACGTGCGTCTTGATCCCGCAAGGGGTGCCATGACTTTTGGTGTTAAAATTCCAATTTTTCCCAAAGTTATTCCCAAAAAACTGGGAACAAATAATGCATTAGAAATGCATTGGAATTTTCTTTAGAAACCCACCTTTTTTCGACAAAATTGCACCTTTTTGCTGAGTCACCCAGCTCTCTCATACCTGCACGTAGAAATGTGATTCAAACTGTAAAACGGAGGAAAACTTCTGCTCTCTCAAAAAGATAGGACTGTACTGTTTTTACATAATATGTAAACTTTTCAAACTGTGAGCACTCAAAGGAGGAGTGCAAATCACTTTTTCTTCAAAGTTAGAGTGAAAGCATCAGTTGGCTAGAGTGCGTGAAGCAGTAAAAAATAACCTTTATTTTTATTTTTAACTCGAGCTCGCGGCCTAACCGTAAAAAGGAGACAAATAATTATTTCTGAAAATGTAGACATAGTTGTTGGGATTCATAAAATGTAACTTTGACAGGCAGGGTCTGCACAAAATTTAAACGGGGGTGCCGAGTCCGGCAGCAATACCTGTCTCACTCTCATTGACACCTAATGTAATCGTCTTTTTTTTTCAAAAGAATCTCTCTCTGTCTTCGCACTGAGCTTACGCACTCATTTTAAGGAATATCTGAATAAAATAGAGACTGTAGAAACTTCTGGCTTCAGTGTCTGGCACGGTCTTTTCGGTTTATGAAAACAAGTAACGGTTTTCTCATAATTTGCAGTTGTTTTAAAGCCATGTAGAAGCCAAATTCTGGGCAGATTTTCACATTGCCATGGCAACGGCAGCTCCTGACCTGTGTGTGTGCCTGCGTGCGCCTAGCAACCAGATAACCAACTCTCCAAGCTCTGCTAGCTTTACATTAGCCGCATGTTAGGTCTTAAATTACATTTAGTTAGGTCTTAAATATGTAAGTCCATTTACTGCTTCCTTCGTTGCTTTTTTTTTTGTTTTGTTAAAAGAGTGAATGAAGTTGTGACGGTCTGAGACAGAGGAGAGGAGAAGCTACTAGCACTCTCTCGCTGTCACTTCTAGTCGCGTTGCTCTCCTCCCCAGTAATGTTAAATTTAGCACAGAAAGAAACATAATAGTGGTAATTTAAATAGCGGTTCATGGGATTTATTAACCTTCAGGGGTCCCTCTGTCCTTTTTTGGACATTTTCTTCACTTTTCTTTTTTGATTTGGTGATAATTTTGGCTGTGTTACAGCTGAAGGTATGGATTTCTGCAAGAAAGTGTCTTTTTTGACATATTTTTAAAATCTAATGTCAGTTACTGTTACAGGTGTATTATACACTGGTAACACATTTTGTACCCTCTGGGGTTCCTCGCGTCCAAAAAAGGACAGACAAAGAAAATGCTATAAAATCATCATATATCAATATTTTTTTCTGCTTTTTTTTTTGCATACATCTCTTAAACCCCTTCAGTTCTGCTCAAACCTACCAAATGTTTATTAGTTTTCGGGATTTTAACCCTTTAAATGCCAGTTTGAAGACATGTCGCCTCTTGTTTTATTAAAAAAAACAACACAGAATATGAGATATTTCCCACATAATACATGATGGAGGGATGTGACATTGTTTTATATCAGAGTCTTTTATATCAAGACATTTCTCAAAACCAGAGTATGATCAGGGTGACTTTTGAACACTGGAAATAAATCATGTACTCATCCCGGCAGTAGCCCCCGTGGCACTCAAAATTTCCCTGGAATTTTCTAGTTCTCTCTTATTCTTGATAAACTGGATAAAACAACAGGCCTCACAGCAGCTATGAAGATAATCTCCCAACATGTAAAGTGAGTGGAACCTCCCACAGACAGGCAACACTTCATTTCTGCTTTGTTTTTAATTATTCCATTTTTAAAAAACTTTTTAAACTAGAGGGTGTTGTGTAAAATTCCCACCGCGATGTAGTGGGTGCTGCGTCACCCGTTGTTGGGATGATAAGCTTCTAGTGACACATTATGTGTATGCAATCTTTATTCCCATTAAAAGCCTGCACTGATTGTTTTTAAGAAATCCTCTAGGCCATTGTTTTACTGCTTAATTTTTCATTGAACAGAATAAAGTATAAATAAGGAGCCAACTACTTTAAAATAGTGTAAATATTAATGTTAGGTTCTCCTCACGTCCTCCCCACTTTGAGTCACCACTGATATGCAGCATGGTCTCGAGTGTAGTGCATCAAAATTAGATCGAAGGAATCGAATCTCATACACAACAAATGCAAAAGACAATTAAATTTATCCAGTGAAGTATAAATGAAAAATGTGAAATGCCTGTGAATGCATCTCAAAATTGCTCCACATGACATAGAAACCCACACACATTCTCATAAAACCAGTTATGTCTCCAAACATAACACTGACAATGAAGATTATCTTAACGTGATTCACTGTGCGAGCTCTGCTGTGCTTCAGCTGACTGACACACACACGCGTCGGTCTTTCTGTCATTGTTGGGACACTCGTTGACATTATGCATTTCCTAGTACTAGTACTCAACTACCACAAGTGAATACCTTAGCTCAACTCTTACCATAACCAGTAGCAGTAGCAGTGTCCTCACAATGATGGTGTGGTGTCATGTCCACACAGCCATATAAAGACATGTACTCTTTCACACACACACACACACACACACACAAAACACTTACAGCTGTAAGACTTCATGCTAGTTTGTGCATGTTTGGAGGCACTGCCAGTAACTGATCTTCTCTACCTTTTGTGTCTGTGAGTGTGCATACACGTGTGTGTGTGTGTGTGTGTGTGTGTGTGTGTGTGTGTGTGTGTGTGTGTGTGTGTGTGTGTGCGTATGTCATGTCAGCATGCACATTGGCAGGAAATGGAGCTGAGAGAGTTGATTGTGCCCTCGGATAGGGACTGAGTGACATGAGAAGAATGGTGGTGGTTGGATTTTCATGGGATGGGGGTTGTTGTTATGGCGCCCTGGGGCAGACTGAAAGACGTGTTTTGACATGTGGCCCTTAACTCCCATAATCCAGTTTGATCTGACCGCTTTGCACAGCCAAACACCTACTGTATGTGTCAATTCTCCATAACAACCATAAACAGAGCGAGAAAGAAACCTTTTTAACCAACAGTCTAGCTAATGAAATTTACAAGGCTGCTAACAACTGTACCCATGAATGACTGGTGGAGAACAACAGGTTCATTTTCATATGGAAAACACTCAAACAAATGTTCTTTAAGGGTACTACATTTATCACAGTTAACAACAGTAAATCATCACTGTATTAGTTGAGGAATTAGAATAATTACTGTACAACCAAGATAATTACTGAGAAGAATAGCGCTCTTTACCATTCTTTACATTGCATTTAGCCATGTTAGTTTTCCTAGGAACTCTACAGGAGAAAACAGGAAAACAGGAAGAGGGGGCTTTTCTTTCAGTGTTAATAGATGAAGTGTCAAACAATGGCGGATGTTGCAAGGAATAGTCAGATGGATCGTTCACTTTCAACATGCTTATCTCCTTCAGAAAGTAAAACAACCACACATGCATCCGCAGGTAAGATTAGTTAAAAAGTAGCCGAAGTAAAAACCACTGAGTGGGTCTTTTTCACGTTGCTTCAGGATGCTAACAAACCTCATTATTAGTGGATATGGTCATCATCATTTTGTGACTTCCGTATCAGAATATATTTATGGTTGTGTAGTTTTTTGACCATTGTGAAAGGGTTGTGGGAAAATTTTTCACTCATGTATATCTATTCTAACTATAAAATACTAATTGTTTTGTGTTATTTCAGGAAAATTAGCAGGTTGCTATTGGTAATTGTATTTTTTACCACTGTATGTTCTTAAATACTGAAAGATGGGATCTGTTGTTAATGTATGTGTTCCAAAAGTCTGAGAAAACTTTCCCAGAACGGGAAAATAGACATGTTTAAAATGAATAAGAAAAACATATATAAGCATAGAATTCTTATGTATTTTGTTTTTATAAATGTACATATATCAATTGATTTATATGTGTTAACAAATATGGTCGCAACATGTTATACTATATAAATATTCATCATATAGATATTTTTAATATATTGTAAATTTTACTATGTGTATTTCATATACATTATAATCTTATGTCTTCATATATCCAGAGGATGTATATATGTGTATATATATATCCCCTTATAGGTGACATGTATGGCAACATCACTCTTGATACAGAGACATATATGTCATATATTACATGTCTGTGTGGGTGGCCTGCATTCAGTTAATTTAAATGACCTCTGTGGTTTGGAGCAGCAGTGATTCTCTCTAGAATGAATCAATGAATCAATAGACAGTAATTCTCTATATAATATTTGACATCTAAACTCTTTACAGGTGGCTCTCTCCAAGACTGCATTTCTCTGAGATAGGAAATATAACAGTAACTGTTTCTCATTTTGTATGAGGGGGTACAAGACCTCTCTCAGAGGCCCTTGGGTAATTCTAGTCCTAAATTTGAGAAAATTGAGAACATGAACCAGAATTGAGTCGAAGCATTTGGTTAATGGCTGAGAATATACAGATTAAAGTAAAAAGAAAAAAGACAAAGTGTTCTATAGCTGAATTTCAGTTTCCTTCCCACTGACACACACACACACACATATCTACCAACCCATCCTCCTCTCCACCCACCCTTCTCCTCTCTCTCTCTGGTGGTGCTCTATGGGTAATGTCGAGTGACACATTTAAGCGGGAGCTGTCAACCCTGTGTATGTACCGCTGAATGGCAGAGCCACTGAACACTGACGACAGGCGCGCACACACACACACACACACACACACACACACAATCCACATACATATCCAACCCTCCATTACTGTGTCACCCGAACACTGCAGAGGCCTCCGTTCAATTTGCACTCTGAAAGCATCTCACACACGCACACACACACCATCCATAAGAAGTAAGTACATACTGTCAAACACAGTCATTCGGATATGCAGCATTGACCTTGGCTGTTATATGGTCCCTCCTATGTGTGTGTGTGTGTGTGTGTGTGTGTGTGTGTGTCTGTTTGTGCATTCAAGAAACATCTTCCACCATCGTCTCCCTCCCTCTTCCTCTTTCTTTCTGTAAGTGCTCAGATCTTCTCTCCTCTCTCTGTCAGCCATGAAGCTGTCAGCAGAGCATCCATTGGGCCAACAGTGAGAAGAAGGAGAACAAATCTGGAACATGATGCTCAGCGCCGTCAGAAATCTCCTCTTCTTTGCTGACATTTGGATTTACACATCTCATTTTCCTGAGTGACAAAGTACATAAACACACGCTTCAAGTCAAGGAGCTTGGCAAGCTGCGCTGCTCCAACACACACACACACACACACACACACACACATACACACATACATACATACAGCCCTCGCTCTGGCTTTTTGGGTGAATTTAAGGAAGGGGAGGGGGATGTGACACCAAGTCTTTGATCCATGGAGCTCTCTCTTACTCTCTCTGTGCTAGTGATGAGCGATGAGTCAAGTCAGATGGGGGATTTTTTTTTCATTTGGAGCATTACAGACAGTGGTAATGGGGGGAGCTAGCCGCAGGCTGCCTTTGTCCTACATAGGACTTCTCCAAGATTCCCTCCAAACTGTGAGCGCACAGGAAGTGGCTCGGGCTGAGCGACAGCCAACCGGTGTCCTTCATCGGCGCCTCATCTCCTCCCTGACTGTCTGCGGCGCTGACAGCTTGAATGATGAGGTGACACACACCTGTCAGCGCTGAGCCTGACACACCCTGACAGACAGACAGACAGACACAAGCATGTGGGTTGAACAGTTCACACACGCACATACAAACACAAACAGTTGCACAGACATAAACACAAACATAGTAATAAATCCACACACAGACATTATAGCCAGATTTTAAAACACACAACTGTCCTGACCTGGGCATGGTGGTGTTTCTGCAAGTGAGTGTACAATGGTGTGTGTGTGTGTATGTATGTGTGTGTGTTTACACTGGAAGCAGTTGCAGCTGGAGTGTACCTGAGAGCACAGTTTCATCTTTATTTGCCTGATGGATTATTCAGGTTGGGTTTGACGTGCTGCCTATAAATCAGTCATGACTGTCTGGCGAACACCCTGACAGCCACAAAATCACTTGTAAGTCTATTTACACATGCCAGAAATTTGACTTGCCGCTGAAGCTGTATACGAAGTACATAATAAAGCTGTCAAAGTTATAAACAGGGTGGCAGAGATCTGAACAAGACTTGGCACAGTAAAGTTTGTGCAGCGTCAGAAAAGTTGGACTGATATAATGGTTAGCTCAAATGTCAGGGCAATGTTGACATTTTATGAAAACAGGATATCAGCCAGTCTGATATGATGAATGCTCCTCTTCTTGTTACTCAACACACCTGACAGTCTGTGAGACCTGCGCTGACACCTGCCTCACTCTGCCTTTAAAACCTGCTGGCCCAGTTTCATTAGTCTGGATTTAAAAGGTGAGTTCAACCAAATTACAAACGATATGTTTTGAAGTCATGCATATTGTTTTATAAGTGCAATCATGATTGAAACAACCAATACTATCTGCATGGATAAATACCAACTGAACCTTCAAATTGAGATTTTTAAAGGAAGGCTCCAACACTTTTCATGAGAAGTATTACCCAGCCTGAGAAAACAGCTGTATAGTCTCTCTCTGCTGTGGCTCTGGAGGAGCTTTAAGGCTGAGAAAATAACCCTGATGATGTCATGGTGATGTCATCATGCATGTGACAGCAGGTCCTTTAAGGATACTGGGATTATTGTGTTGGTACTGTCAAACTAAATTTGACATCTGGGTTACAACAATGTAATGCAACAGCAATTGCAGTGTGTCATGTCTAAACATGATGTTATGATTATTTACTGACAAATACAAGTCCCATCTGCCACACACACACACACACACACACACACACACACACACACACACACTTGCAAACTCACTATTTAAGACATGAAGATATTCAGTCTCCTACATTAAATTGGAACATGTATGTTGTTTTTTATTTTATTATAGAATCATGTATTAGTTTATTTAAAGCTAGTAGCATTTACCAAAGGCATAAATCTTATACTGGATGTATTGTATAACTCTCGAAATGTCCTTGGAGTGTGCTGAATAAATTGTGCTGGAATATTAAACAGGAACATAAATTCAGTAAAAACTAAACCAGGGCAGAGTTGCTGCATCTAATATCATCTACCACAAAAACTTTGAATCCAGCCAATACTCACATAACCTATAATCTGAAACAAATCAATGACTGTTGGTTGACATATTATTATCATCATTATTTTGTCGGTATGATAAAAAAGGATTACATAAGACATGAATGCTGGGATGCCGTCTCTGTTTTCAGATCTAACTTCTGCATACATGTTTGCAGTTGTAGATTTTTATTAAAAACTGACTCACTGAGTCATGGTCAGTGTTCACAGTTTGCTGCTCCCTGTGGAAGTCCATGAAACAAAGAGCTGTTTACTCAGCAGAGTAACTACATTACACTGCTGCACCAACAGAGGGGACAGAGGTGCCAGGATTCAGTCTGCTCAGGGGACTTACACAGGAGAAGATGGGGCCAGAGAGACATGAGATATTAAGTACAAGAAGAATTGCTTTTTAAAATATCTGTAGCTTCTGCTTACCTGCTTCAGCACTACTGCCACTATTCAGCCACTACTTTCACATTTAGACAAGGTTTACAGAAAACTACAATGATAGTTTTTTTGTAAATGATAACTTTCTAATCATTGCAGAATACTTACAGTATAAATACTTTGTGAAGAGTAAAATAATTTAACAGTTATTGTGTTCAGCAGGAAACTTAAACGCCTGAGTTCAAGGAGTATGAACATCAGCTTAGTCTTAATGTCAGGTAATAACAAGGGCATTTGCCCTCTTTACCACTCTCACATGTCACTGAGTTCAGTTACTTGCCCCTGCTCCACAACAGAAACTTTCATGGCTCTCTGCAGTCAGTTTGCACAGGTCCACAGGTTAGTGCCACGCTGTAATAGATACTTTATTTATCCCCTAGGGGAAATTCAGGTGTCCAGTAGCTCATTAGTAATTACGTACACACACATATATATATATATATATACAAATATATATATATATATACATATATATGTATATATATATGTATATATATATATATATATATATACACATATATGTAGTTGTCCGCTGATAAAACGTTATACCTTTAATTATAACACAATGAACATAGACACAATGAGAAGCTATAGGGATAACACATTTTATTTGAGCACCACAAGAGAAGCTTAAAAATGAGTGTTTTGAACAAAGTATCATCCAGTGACTTTCATGCTCTTATTGTAGCACACACTGGAATGGGCAGACATGCAGCAATCTCCTCAACACACACACACACACACACAATGTTCATTGAGTGAGTATGTGTGTGAGTGTGGTGTGACAGAATACCTTAATTATGGATTAATTGTGTCATTAGCAGGTTTCTGCTGTTGGCACCACATTGGGCCTGTCAAGGTTAATTACTGGAACATGTTTATTTGCTGTCAGCCACTGCCGCAAGCTGTCACTTGCATGGAAATACAGACAAACACATACAGACGCTGTTCACTCAAACAATTCACAGGCACCTTGTGTCCTTCAAGCCCTCAACATTTCTCCAGCTCAGAAATCATCAGCTCCTTGGTCTCTCCTGTATGTGAGTAGACTGTTCAGGTGTTTCAAGACTGCCATACGCAAATATAAAATATGTACATATATTGAATTTCTATATGACATACTGTATATGTACAAAATAAATAAAAGCACATATATAAAAATTACATATAGAACCTATTATAAACTGGAATAATTTCATATATTGACATATGTGTCAAGCCCATTACAGACATGTATGTTTATACATGTATGCTTGTATTGTAGACATATGTTACGTAATATATATCCATCAATATCTGTTAATATTGTATACAGTGGGGTCCAAAAGTCTGGGACCCAGAATGGGAAGAAATTAATAAGGGAAATATATGTAAGGATATGTAATTCTTATATGTATGTTGTTTTAATAAATGAATATAAAAATCAAATATATATTTAATTTAGCCCAATATATTGTTAACACATATGGTCGCAACATCTTGTACCATATAAAAATTCCTAAAACAGATATTTGATAAATGTACTGTACATATAAAAATTTTATATCTTCATATATCCAGAGGATGTGCTGTATATATGTGAAAATGATACAGTATAACCCACTTATAGCTGACATATATGGAGAAATCTCTTTAGATATAGGGACATATATGTCATATATTACATTTCTATATGGGCTGCCATTTTGTTATAATGTCTTTGTTGCCTTTGTTTTAGTTTCAGTTGACAGTTATTGTTTTAAATTAAATTTACATAAAGCAAACCTATTTTTTTTAAAATGACCCAGTCCCAGTCACACAAGGTGGATACTCGATGCATTAAAGGTCTGTGCATGTTGTATTTGAAGTGTTAATCAATAAGAAGATCTCTTTCTCAAATTAAATCGAAGGCAACTGGACTTATATTTGTCTGTGGAAGACGTTTCGCCTCTTATCCAAGCGGCTTCATCAGTTCTTATGTATTGGTCTCTCTAGTCCGCACTAGTCTGACCACGAAAGTGGAGTAGGACCCAGGTATTTAACCTCTTGTGGGTGGGTCCACCAAAGTACCTGTGAAAGTACTGGTTTCACCTGACCATTGTTGTGGTCTCATGTGGACGACCGTCGTTCGGGTCAGGTGACCCTGTTGTTATCCCGTGTGAACGACAGTCGTTAGGGTCAGGTGAGCCCCTGGTGGATGACGATCGTTGAGAGTCGTCTGAGGTTATGTTGTTGACTCTCCTGGGTACCGATGAAAGGGCGACATTGTAGATGGGGGATAGATGGTGTCGCAGACCCCCTCCCCTGTTTAGCGATGGCCTCTCCACTTTTACATAGATGGCTTCCTTGACTCCCCTTTCAAACCATCTGTCCTCCCTGTCCAAGATTTTGACATTGCTGTCTTCAAAGGAGTGTGCCTTTTCCTTGAGGTGGGAGTAGACAGCTGAGACAGGGCCTGAAGAGTTTGCCCTTCTGTGTTGGGCCATGCGTTTGTTTAACGGTTGTTTTGTTTCCCCAATATATAGGTCATTGCAATCCTCACTGCATTTGACCGCATATATCAGGTAGCTTTTTTTTTTTTGATTGTGTGGTGTTTTGTCTTTGGGATGTACCAGTTTCTGCCTGAGCGTGTTACTGGGTTTGAACACCTAGTAGAAGAATATAAACATCTAAAGGGAGCTCTGAAAACTTGTGGCTATCCGAGTTGGACTTTTGGCAAAACAACAACACGCTCCAGGAAGAATACCAACACGGAGGATGCTGAGAAAATGAAAGATAAACGCAGAAACATCGTCATTCCATACGTGTTTGGGGTCTCAGAGAAACTCAGGAGGATTTTTAACAAACATCAAATCCCTGTATGTTTCAAACCCAGTAACACGCAAGTCCAGTTGCCTTCGATTTAATTTGAGAAAGAGATAACAATGACCTGGACGAATGAGAACTTGCACAGACAATAAGAAGATATTTGTGTGGTTTAAGAACCAAAAACCATCTCAGTGTAGTTTTACATCTCCTCTCTCAGGCTTCTCTCTGGAGCTCTAGAAACAACAGGCCAGTGAGTCAATCAGAAGAGAGGAGGCTCTGAGCCTCTCTTTATAGCAGTTTTCAAGTAAGTACTCCAAATTTTGCAGGGTTGGATGGTGGGTCCAGGTGGGCGGGGCTTGGGGCATGGCTCAGAGCAGTGACTGCTTAGTTGTGACATCACAAAGTTACAGAAGTCCTGACTGCTCGTTCTAAGGCGCAGTTTCTGAATACACGCTGTGTGCATTTCTCTGTGGACTGAGCTCTTTGATACTTTCACAGTATTAATATAGAATCTAGAGCTGCGTTATGATCAGAAAAGACATGGACATCTACCTTTATACAATATGGGACCTTTAATGGATAAAGACACACAAAAGACAGTGTAGTCTGTAACATCGACAACAACATAACTTTTCCAAAATATTAAACTGAGTCTACAGCAGATTCTCTCTGCCCCACAAGGTCGGACACTTAAGCGCGGCGAGATCATGATTCACAGTAAAGACTGATCTCGTCATTTTTGCTTAAACTACAACAAAAACCAGAAGCAGAAAAAGATGAGAGAGAGGAAGCAGGACAGACAAAAGGAGGAAGTGAGTACTGCTGCTTTGATTGATTTCATCTGTAATCTGCTCACTAACTCATCTCCTGACATCTCTCTCTCTCTCTCTCTCTCTCTCTCTCTGCCTCCCTCTCTAACAGACTCTCCGTCCATTAAAGCCCAGTCGGGTCCTGGCCGAGCAGCTGTGAAGAGACAAACCATTTATCAGTCTGTCAGCTCTTGCTGCCTGTTATTCCAGCCAACCAAACTGTACGGCTGTCCAAGACCCAATAACTCTGACTGTGAGAGCTGGCACACACACATACATATATATAGTATTGTATACTACAGTATAGCATAGTACATATATAAATATATACATATATACATTTATAGTGTTTAATTAATTCGCTGAGAGACTTTCTTAAGAGTGAGACAAGTTTTAAACAGGTAACACAAATGACAAGAAGACAAAATAAAAGTTTTATGTAACCTCACACATGCACAGTACTGTCTGCTCTCTCTGTCACACACACACACCTCAATGTGACAGACAGTCATTTGACATGCTGGCAGACTGACTGATGGTCTGAGTGACACTGTGCTAAATCACAGCAGAACCAGCCACCTGCGCCACAAAACCAGGCAGGAAACATGGACTGAGAGCGCCATCTAGTGCACACATGGAGACTTACAGCGTCTCCATGTGTGCACTAGATGGCGCTAAAAGGCCAGGCCACATGGAGACTCACTTGTGGCCTGGCCTTTTATCGGCTCTACATCAGGAAGATGTTTTCAAGTCAATCCAGAAATACCAGGAAATGTCTGTAGGTGTTGATTGAAAGCACAGGTCACAGTTTATATTTAGGCAGCTTTCGCTTTGCATGTGACTTTCAGGGCAAAGCTGATGTTTGGCGTAGATCTCACCTCACTGTTATATGCTGTATCTCACACTCCAGTCCACTGAGACCCAGTGGACTAAACCTCAAATTAGTTTTGAAATTTTTTTTCTGAAAGAAAATAACAAACATGATGATTTTGGTGTTGTACGTTCACAGTTAGGTGTGTGCTGGTGAACCTGCATGAGTCCCAACCCCGAGGCATCAGGTTCAGATTCCCCATCTATAAAACCAGAACCAGAGGTTTGTTTATTCCAGAGCTGCAGATGCTGTAACAGAGAACAGTGAAACTGTAAAGTCTGACTAATGTTTCATTGCATGTGTTTTATTGTCCCTTTATGCAATAAACTTTGTCATTAATACCTGAAACCACATTGTAATAACATCAGTGAGGTTGATCATTTTTATCTTTAACTCCTACTGTTTCATTGTTTTTCATTTAGACTAAATTCTACACATCTGTTTTTTGTTTACTCTGGTTTATTATTATTTAACACAGAGGGCACAGTGTGAGTGTTTATCCTTGATTAAAACACTAACTTCGTGCCAAGACAAGTCAAAATGTCTGCTGTGAAGAGCACGAGTGTAATTACTATTATTATCTCTGCATTCCATTCAGCATTCAGGTGCTCCAGTTCCCAGCACCCCGCTAAAGACTTTTTTTTTCTTTTTTTACACCAAGCATGTTGACTTGTCAGAGGAGGAAAAGCACAGGTGTCATTATTAACATGAATGATGGCTCATTTCTACTAAGTGTCCCAGTGAGGTATTCCCGTGAGCCAGTATGCACAACACCTGGACTTCCCTTGACTGTATTGAAACTGTATCATTCATTACTTTTCTGTGTCATCTTAACTAATTTGCCAGTGTGCAATAGTGACAGCGCATGTTTACTGATTTATGTTTTTTTACTCATGTTTACTTTGATGGACTGTCAAGCAGCTCATAAACATCCCAGTTTCCCAGACCTCATAGATACTAATGTTGAAGCACATATTGATAATGAATAAGATTCTTGTAGTAAAAGTGTCTCTTTAGAGTTTTATACAAATAGTTTGAGAAATGAATCTGGTGGCCTCATAGGCCGTACACCCTCTTTCAGCTTCTGAGATCTTCAAGGCAAAACATTTCATACAACAGAAATAACAGTCAAGCTAAAAAATATATTTAAGTTAGAAAAGCACTTTCTGAATTAAATATCCATTAATGTTTCCTAGAGTAAGAAGCTGTCCATGAGAAAAAGGAAACCTAACACATTGTGTGGTTTATGTGCATTAGCATTTTAATTGGACAAAGCAAGAAAACATTGATTACAGTAGCAGAGTCATCAGTTCTCAGGGCTAACACCTTTCTAAACAAAAGGGTCTGAAAATGTCTGTAGGCACTGCCTAATTAAAAAGAGGATCTTGTCAGCTAAAAGAAACCAGCTCTATAAGGCAACAGTTACAATGTAGGCCTCCCCATTTCTCTGGCAAAAAGAGCAAGTGTAAAGGTTGAATCCACTCAGATTTTTGATATAAAATACTGGCGTTTCAATAGATATTTAAAAAAACATCAGAAGTGTCAAACATGTTCACCCTTTAACATTTGAATTGTGTAAATTTTAAGTATGCACTGCATGGCAATGCTGTCTTATCCCTGCATGGAAGAATCATGAGTGTTGCACTGTGCCAGTGTCACGTTTCATAGTGCCACTCTGCTACGTACAATGTTGGAGTTAACTGTCGAGTTATCAAAACAAAAGAGAAAGCAAGCACCCACAGTTAACAGTAGCATTTTACTTACATTGTTTCAAATGAATGAATGAATGGATGAATGAATGGATGGTTATTTACAAGTGGCGAAAAGATTTGAGGCTGTCTGAAAGATATGAAGGAGAAATGGAATGCAAAAAGGAAACACTCTTGGTAGTCAAACTTGTCCATGTACAAGAGAGGAAAAAACTGTGCAATATTTATCTGCCCTTACAGAGAAACAGCAGTGGCAACAATCCCTGCAATTGATTTTAATCCAAGAGAAAATGAGGACAAATTAAACATTTCCATTCCTCAAATAATAACTAAGCGTCATAACTTAGCACGACTCAGACTTTAACAGTTTCTTTAAAAAAAAAAAAAAAAAAAATTACAAACCCCTCAGTGGCTGTCTGAGAGGAAAGATGTGAAAATGGAAGCAATTTGTAAAACCCGGAAAAAAAAAAAAATCCAAAAGTTTCTCCTTTACAGTTTTATACTCATTTACAGTTAACTTAAAAATGGTAAGAGCCCTGGTTCATGGCCAGTCTTGCCTTCCACAAAGGGTGTAAATACCTGTGTGGGTCAAATCGCTCCTCCCTGGCTCCCGTTACCTCAACCCCCCCATGAAATCCCATTTACATCTCTTATAGACGTCAACCTTCCCATTAGGATCCACATCCCAGTAAAAGTCTTAGTCCTGCCACAAATGGAGGCGGTGTTACACAGCCCCGCGGGGCACCGTACAGCCAATAAGAGGCTGATGGTTGACAAATCTCCCACCCTGCCCACTTATCAGTGTGTGGGGTATCCAGCAGCTCCCATACCAGGCTGGTTGGCTAGCATACTCCCATTCAATCCCTGTGTAGGCTCCATAACCCCACCGTTACTGATGGCGCTCATGCCAGTCCACCCAGCACTGGCCGGTAAGTGACTGCAAAAAACGAGGTAAAGAGAGAGAGAGAGAGAGAGAGAGACAGAAGGACAAAATGCCAGCAGGTTAGAGGAGACAAGGCGAAAGGGAGCAAAGGACGGTTTATATTAGAGCTACTAGAATCTGGACAGGCTAGAATGAGAACAAGAAGGCAAATAGAGTTATCAGAGGTTGTGAGGGTGAGGCAGGCTAGGCAAAAATCAAGCTAGCAGAAAGTGGAGGGCTCTTTGGAGGGGCCAAAAGTGTCATTTGATTAAACATGGGTGGACAAGCAGACAAAGAGCATACAGGCTAAGCGCAGCAAGCTAAATATTCCTCTCTAACCCCCCCACCCCCCGACTGCTGATAACCGAGAACATTAAAACAGCTGTATGCAGCCTATAGACAGATAAGCCACACTGTGTACAGACATGTAGATCATCTTCGTTTCTCTTGCAACACTTCTACATTTGGCCACAAAGTACACGTACGTTCTCACCTAATTCACATGATGTATTTTAAGTCTTTTATCACTCGTGTAATAAAATTAAATTCTAAGTTCAGTGTGGAGAATAGACAGCTTATACAGGATAAAAGTTTTATCTTTAAATTTCAAGTCAAGAAAGGCCTCGCCTCCGTCTTAGGAATTGTGCATTTACTGTACATTCGACACTCGCACACTGTTTTCAGTTACATCTACCTCACACCTTTGTACAGAGCCTATTTATACACCTATTCACCAAGAAGACTGTTAGACTGTCAACAACATATGGCCTCTCCTTTATTTTTCTTGAGCGCACAAAGCATCACTGCACATAGGCTGTCTAAACAAAAACAAAATTTGATAACCTATAAATGATATTTAACATGTCCTACTGACATCCATATACAAATCAAATCCTCAGGTAAATGTAAAAATAAATCAACGAAATCAAAAAGAAAAATATGTAAAAAGCTCTAACATGAACACAGACATACAAAACAAATGAACAGCCTTAAAGAACACAGTTCTTACACACAGTGGGCACTCTTACAAAAAGGGAAACGCATTCTTCATCAATCAACTCTCCCTGGATGTGGACAGTGAAACTTTGTTCTGAGCTTTTAGCATTTATCTTGTTTCTGTCAATTATCTTTAAATTTACTGAAATGAATAAAAATACTTTTTTAGCTTGTTTAAGGCAGTTTTCTCACAATCATTTACGGGCTAGCTGACAGGTTTGTAGTATTATCAACTGTAATTCAATTGACAGAAACATTTTGGAACAAAACCCTTCAGTAACTAGGATGTGCTGTGATAACACACTGCAACATGATTAACACCAAAATTAAAAAGTTCAGATTGTTCTGTGTGTGTGTTTGTGTGTGTGTTTTCTTATTTCTCAATCTTCTCAAGATGAGGGGCTGGTGAGGGGAGGAGGGAGGAGGTGGGGTTGGGGAAGGGAGGTCATGGCTCCCTCCTGTGGCCAGAGCTGGCTCTCGCGGCCCGGTCTTGAAGGGGAACTCTGGTGGTGCTGGAGTAGGAGGAGGCGGTGAAGGGGAGCCCTGTGCACACCGTGCTACTTACTTGAAGCCCTGCTGATTCCAAGCCTGGCCGTAGACACCGTAGGTGGGGACCTGCCACCCGTTCGGGACATACTGGCTAATCTGGGGCCCGTTGCCGTACCACTGGCCCCACTGGCCGTAGGGCTGGGCTGCAGCGAAGCCCATCTTGTTTTGCTGCAGGATACAGTACAATATACAGGCATGGTGTAAGTGTGGTTCATGGTAGCAACAGATTAAGCCCATTGAAATATGTTTAAATAATCACTGCCTGCTTTGCGTAAAGTTCATATCCCCCCTTTAATATGAAATACAGTAAATGATGGGGGCAAAATGCTTGTTAAATAACTTCTCATTGTGACGTTAAACACTTCCACGGTTATGGTTTTCAAATCAACTCATGTTGAAGTTAGATAGACTCAGGACACACTGTCAGCACTAACTGGCAGACTTACTACTATACTATAATCTCTATGGAGACAGTATTTAGATGCCGTTTAATTTATGCATGTACAATACATTGCATATTTACCTGGGGCATAGGCATCTGCTGCATCGGGTTCATCATGTCCGGGGTTTCTTTACCCCAGTAGCATTTGACTATGTGGCCCTCTATTGAAGTGCCATTCACTGACACAATGGCATGGGCTGCTGACTCATGGGAGTTAAACCTGGACAAAAACAGAGGGAGAGAGCCACTAAGGAAACGCTGAACCTCATTTCACAGATATTTACTCAGCAACAGTGACAACACCCCTGCTGGAGATATGCTCTGTTACCATCAATACTTATGATATGGGCTGCCTGGTTAACCAACACATGTACAGAACTTCTGTTTAGCAAACATCATCAGCAAGTCATTAAAAATAAATACAAGGCAGCAGAATTCACAAATGCCACATATGTGGGATAAAACCCTGCGTTAATAATTACAATTATTTCTGCAAACGAAAAACAGACGATCTAAATCCTACATGTAGATATAACCCACGCTGGTCACATCATTTAAAAACATGTTATATCATTGGCTCCAGATGTCTACAGCAGGTTCCCTCTCCCTTCTACAATGAAGTAAGCAGGACCCTGGACTAGATCAAGAGCCAGTGTGTCGAACTTTGACCTTTCTTTAAAAAGGGGGAAAAAAAGAAAAGCGGGAAGTTAATATGAAACATCCACATACCTCACAAATGAATAGCCTTTGTCTGGGAAAACTCTGATTTCCATGATTTGTCCAAAGGGAGAGAAGGTCTGTCTCATCAGTTGTTCTGAAAGTCAAACAGAAAGGGAACATCAGATATCAAACTATATCTGCTGATGTGTCGTGAAAAACCAGATGCTGCCTGAGAAACGTGGCATACTGGCATCTTGATTATGGTGGTTGTGGAATACACTTAGCTAATCTATTGCAGTGGCTAACATAAAGTTAACACAGGTAATAATCATATCATCCATTGAAATCATATGGTTTAAGTTAAGTGTGTGTCAGAACATTAACCGAGTCCTGTGGTGCAGAGGAATAAGCTACACCTACGCAGATTTTACTTAATAGGATAAATTTGTTGTTAGTTTTGGCGTCATTGAAAGAATGTTGCTCCCTGGTTCATCATCAGTACTTCTCACCTGTCAGTCCTGTGCTGACTCCACCACAATACACAGTGCAGTTACTGGGGCTGGACTGATTCACTACTTCATCGAAGGATAGGTGCTTGGAGTTATCTGGGAGGGAAATACAAAGACAAAGCCACTGTTAACATGTGAATCCAACATCGTAAGCAAGCAAAACGTGCACACCGATGATAACGCACTTTCATAGGTCGTCTTTGGGGCGGGGGGCTTTCTTGTGGCCCAGTTAGTTCGAATCTGTCTGCCTCCTAACCACTGACCCCCCATCTGCTGAATGGCGTTCTCTGCATCCTGGAAACCAAGAAAGAATCTGGTTATTGCATTAAGCTGGAGTCTAGTAATGCAAAATCAAGAATGTGTTCCTTTAGAGAAACCGAACACAAATTAAGAAGTAACCTATGTGACAATGTGCTATTTTAATATAACAAGGCATAAAGATTCTATTCTATCAAGAATACCTTATAGAAATAATAACGCTTTGAGAACCCCACCATTAACAGCAGTATCAACACAATGATGTCTACTCACCCATTTGTTGAAGAAAGACACAAAGCCATAGCCTTTAGATTTCCCTGTAGCCATATCTTTCACAACACGAGCATCTCTGTGGACAAACACACCAACAGGAAAACATCAGAAACATGCAGCCCCTACATGACGCCTTCACTGTATGAAAAGGAAGAAGCTTCTTAATGAAATCTCAAACTGAAATTAGGGCTACAACTGACTAACTACTTTGCTCTTCAAATTTCCTTACACAGTTTCCCAAAATCCGACGTGTTCAAACTGTCCGTTTTGTTCAATGAAAATCCCAAAATACTCAGATCAATAGATGATAAAGAAAACAACCTATATTCACATTTGAAAAGATGGAGGCTGTGAATTGATGAAATTTGACATTTTTGTTTAAAAAAAAAAAAAATAATACTAATGGCTTATTTGTTTCAGCTTTAATTAAAATGATACGTCTCTAGACCAGGGCTAAGCCTCCATATGTATATATATATATATATATATATATATATATGTATATAGTGTATGTGCCAAAAGGTTTCTTCCATTTTCTATTGGTATGAGGCAGAAATGGGAAAAACATTACTTCCCATTGTCAGAGCATGGCCTCATTTTCCATTGTCGATACCTGATTTTGTTATCGTTGTAAGGCAGCATCTAAAAATTATCTTTGTAATATATTAATCTTTTGATTCTTTTACGATTGATTGACTGTTTGATCTATTCAATGTCAAAAAAATTGCAAAACCAGCAATCACATTTTCCCAAAGTCCTTAGTGGTGTCCGTAAATATTTTCTCCAAACACATTCAAGTTACAATAAAATAAAACAGAGAAACAGCAAATCTCCAGATTTATGAAGCTAGAACCTCAGAATATTTGGCATTTTTTACTTGAAAAGTTTCTGTCGATCAATTAATTGACCGATAATTGCAGCTCTGAATCTTCATGTGTAAATATTAGCTTAAAACTTACGATATCCTGCCAAATGGACCAAAGGCAGCTTTGACGTCTTCTGTAGTTATTTCTGGACTGAGGTCTCCAACGAAGACATGAAAGTGATCTGTAGGAGGGAAAGCAGTTTAAACACGGTATATGTTAATACACACTATTTCAAGCTTTGATGGTCTCTCCAAGATCTTGACTTCCTGTCTGTATTTGCACATTTTTAATCAGCTTGTTAGTAGAGAAAGGTCAAAACAAGTGTCATCCTGGGAAAACCACAATCCAACAGACAAGAAAATGAGGTTTAGGAATATATGTAAACATATATGCAGTGTAAATCATTCTCTGCAATTTTCATTTATGAATCAGACTTTTACAATGTATTAATGTCATAAAGTAAACATTCAGTTGGCTGTTTATTATTAGGAGCACCTAGCTAAAATTGATGGAGTCTAATACAACAGTCCTGCAATAAATCCTCCTCCTTAAAGGTTATAAAGTTCTGTTTGTGTTGAAACTGTTTTAGAGGGGATTTATTAGCTGTTGCATTAGTCTTAACTAGGTGTACTGAATATACTGCCAATGAAGTGTATATGCCCACTGACAAGGACTTGTACTTACTACTTGTGTCTTTTTTCTGGCTGGTTGGCGTCGTGGCCCAGTTGACTTTGACCTCCTATGGAGAGGGGCAGAGAGAGAACAGGCCAGGTGGGGTATGTTTACAACATTTACAGTAAAACCTGGTAATTCCCATGTGAGGTTGTATGAATTAAGGACTGACTAAAAAGGACTTATTTGTGTACTATTTATTTAATGTGATATGGTGCCTTTTCCCTAACTTCTGTCCTGTGCACATCAACTGACAAAGTACAGGAAGATTTTTCTCTTGTACCAAATCTTAGTACCTGAATTAACTTAACACCGAATTAAGAACAACTGGAACTACCGTTTGTGACTCAAACAATTTCACAACTGGGTGTAGGAATTTATTAGCATAAGAGCAAAGAGTACAACCATGGTATGATTTGAATGGGGCATCGATGCAATGCATTTTAATGCGAGGCATAAGCCAATAATAACAAATGCAAGTATCACTGAAAGTTACAAAACTTATCTGCAACTGTGACCAGTGCAATGCAAATCACTTGAACAGTGGCTGCTCAGTCTGACACTGACTCCAGAAGCTCAACTCATTATTACACCATCCAGCACCACTTTAATATTCTTTTAGAATGTCCTGTGGTCTTTTAAAAGTGGGAAATCAAAATGTTAATGGTTTGCTCTAATGTTCAAGATAACCTGACATTTGTGTTTTGCTTTCTTTACAATGTAGTTTACATGGTCTTGAATATTTTGACAGTACAGGCTTGTTCAGTGGAGCCCTGACTTGTGTTTCTGTCAATTACTTCTCAAACATGAATTTGCCTTAAACATTAATGTCACATGTTGCCAACATTCCTCCACATCTACCATCTGAGGTGGTAGATGTGGAGGAATTCAAGACCAATAGGTATCAGCTAATGAACCAATTTTTCTAACAGAAACACTACTTTCTGGCCATCTTCAAAATGATTAAGATCTGATTTGAAAACTGGCTGCAGCAGCTTCCCCCTGTCAGTTGGAAAACCTATCTATGTACTGGAATATGAATGCTATCACTTCACTATTTGTTTTTTTAGGAAGACACACAACCTAAATCCCCACACCCGATGCCCACCCATCCCCACTCACCCTGTAGATACGATAGCTTACCTTACCCATTATTTTCCTTCCATTCATGGCTGCCAATGAGGCAGCAGCATGCCTGTGGTCATAGAACTCCACAAAGCAGTACGGATCATTTCCAGCCGTCTGTCAACGGGAAAACAAGACTGATGTTAAGTCCACAGCAAGAGTGACTATTTAGTCACTCATGACAAGAGTCACCTACTGTATCTTGGCGTGTCAGGCCTGATATAACAGACTGGAAGAGGAAAATCGGTATCAAGCATATGTGTAGATTGAGACCTTCATGGCACCACAACCTATCCAGCCACTGTTGATTGTATTTCATATTGTCAAACAATATATACCACACAAGGGAATAACACTCACATCAACTATCATTTTACAGCTCTTGCAGGGTCCAATCTGTGTGAAGACCTGCAGGATAAGGGGCTCAGTGACATCCCTGGACAGATTCCCCACATACCTGCAAACAAGGAGAGAGATGAGGGAGTTCAGTCTTTGTCAAACAGGAAGTAGCATGCAAACAAAGGCTAGTTAACAGGGCTAGCTACAACCCACAACAATTCATTATTTTAGCATAAAATCAACAATGGTCGTGGACTAAATACCACTGGGGATAGTCTCAATTTTACACAAACAACTAGAGTATGGTCACCCCCTTTCTGGTGCTATCCCGTGCCGTCTCTCCGACCGTTGACGTGGCTTGTCTACCGGCTAGCTAAAGATAACGCTAGCCGGTATAAACGGGCCTCATGCTAAGTGGGTTGGCAGCTAACGGCGTTTTGTAAAATTACATCGTTTTCGTGAGGGTCTAGCTAATACCTGTCTATTAGTAAGAAATTAAGACTAATTTTGGGGATATGGCTATTCCTCGAAAACGTGTGCATTTTAGAAGAAGCGGCGGTATAGCTTCCAACTGTTTAGCTAATGATAGCTAGCATTAACTAGCCGTTCAGTTTCATTTTCAGGCGAGTTACGGTTCCGTCTATTTCTACGGCAAAATCAAACAGAACTTTACGTTCATGTCGAAAATCGCATTTGTCTTAATACATTTACAGACGCAAATATTGTCGACATGAAATGCTAATGCGAGTTAAATGTCCATGTGTGTCAAAATTACAAGGTTTTACAGTTTTTAATTGAAACAACAACGTGGAAACATTTCGGACGCGCCGTAGTTACACGGAGCCTTCCAATTCCAGGACATAGACAGGGCCGCTGTTACTCACAAGGTTCTGGGTTGATCGTCCTCCATCATCAAGGTTTAGTGGTAGCGTCCTGAGAGGTCTTTAATCCAATGACATACAAATTGTTTGTGCTCAACTTTAGCGACCGCGAACGTTAAGGCTGTATCAACTATTTAATGACAGATCGGTGGCCGATTCTGCTCTCACACACACCGCAGACAGCCTCAGTCTGATGCAAACAATAGGAAGTTGAAGATGGCGGAGGAGCGGCGTCAGCAGCGTCAACCTGCGCGCTGAAATGAAGCCAAAATCAAGCGCTTTTTCTCCCACACACAAAGATGTGCCTCCACATCTGTACGGCAAAAACTGCACATATAGCACGTTACCGGCAGTCTTGCATAACTGCAAAATTATATTTCCATGAAACTATTCCTCGTCATAGCTTAATTGACAAAAGTGCCAAACGTTAGAGGAAATAGAAGCTGGACACATCTGGGAAATGGTTATGATACAGTCAGTTAAAGGGTAATATACAACGTATTTGATTAGACTGTTGGCGTTATTTGCTACCATTCAATAACTCTCACTGCTACATTTGTAACATTTTAATTTACGCTGATAGTTACAGGAGCAAAATTGGTGCGCCGCCCGGGAATCGAACCCGGGTCGCAAGAATGGGAATCTTGCATGATACCACTACACCAGCGGCGCCCGTAACACTTGCGGTCAGGGCATAGATTATCAAGATATCTGCAATCTAGGACTGGAGAGTATGAATTATTAGACAAAGAGGAGAAAGCAGACGAACAGAGGAAAACATCTATTACTGCAGTGTATCAAAAGGCGATCGATCTCATTATTTGACCTAATGTTAAATACGAAATTAAATGATGGCTCTCCTTGAAGTTTGTACGGAGGTTCACCTGAAAATTATTTCATAAAATATGATAAAAAGAGGAAATGGGGCCACAGATGTTGTGCCATATCACCTTGTTTGTCACTGCAATTTTTTTTTTTTAACACTTAACCAATGAAAGCAATTTGCTCACGGGTTTGGTGGGCATCTCAAACGGAGGGGTGCAGTAATGTGGAGTCTACGCTGTCAAAAACAAAGAAGAAGAAAAGCGGGCAGCCTCCCACTGGCCGCGAAGAAGAGACACGGAGAAAACATGGCTTCTCCTGTAGGTTGTGAGCATTATGCACGCAGCTGCCTATTGAAAGTGAGTTAACTTTTTCAAATGAAATGTGTATATTTTTATAACATGCAAGATGGAGGCATAGTGGTGTTAAATATGACTAGCTGTAACTCTGCTATAACGATTGGAGCTACTCTTTTAGCTCATAGCTAACGTTAGTTAGTTACCTGAACGCTTACTTAACGCAACAACTGTATCTTTATGACACATTAGTTAGTGTCTTCATGGTTCGTATGTGTTAGCTGCATAACAAAGTCCACAATGGGGTTTGAAGTTTTGATAGTATTGGATTATCTGTTAAATTATATTATTAGTCACAATCTCAGTCATACGTGCTGGTTATTTGTAACATATATGTAGGCCTTTTTAAAAAGTCCCTGAAACTTTAATTTGGCTTTTCTATAAACTTCCAGAGTTGTAGCAGCCAGAAATAAAGAATAGTTGCGGTATCAGCTTCTAATATCTAATAAAAGTATGATTGACATTATGTTTCTATGCACTGCAGGCGCCTTGCTGTGGTAAACTGTACGTGTGTCGGCTGTGTCATGACGCAGAGGAAAACCACCAGATGGATCGCTTCAAAGTCAGGGAGGTGCAGTGCTCTGCGTGTCAGACAGTGCAGCAGGTAACAAGAAAAAAAAAAAACACCTGCAACCGATATGTTTCAACTCCACTCTCAGCTGTAGCAGTGATCTTTAATCTCACGTTCGCTTTGATCTTTATTTTATATTGTAGTCATGCACGTGGTGGTTAGTTCACATCAAGATAAATCAATGGTACAAATGTGAGATTTCACTCTTTTAGGCACAGAAGACCTGCCAGCAGTGTCATGTGCAGTTTGGGGAGTATTACTGTGACATTTGCCACTTGTTCGACAAGGATAAGAAGCAGTACCACTGTCAACCCTGTGGAATATGCAGGTAAGAAACAGTAGAGCTTAGAGAATACTTGTTATATAGCTACATAGTTACATATCTTTTTATACTTATAACCCCAGTAGAAGATACTTACTATAACAATGGATAATTGGGAAACAAAAGTAAAAATGTCTCAAGACGAAGACCCATTTAAAGAGGGATGCAGTATTTGTCTTTTTCTTTCTACACAACAATTCAAGTTAATTCAAGGACAAAATCTCAATGTTGTGATGTTTGTTTGTAACATCCTGATGTTAGATTTCAGTGTTTCTAAATCAGCTGACTCCACAATCAGTAATTTGGTATTTCACTGGGTTTTCAAATCTGCCATACTAATGCATACACTGATGTTTCAACTTGTCAGTGCAAAAAATAATGTTGCAGTATCCCTGTGTGATTCTGCCAATGACTTTTCCTGTCCCACTTTGCCACTGGCGGTTTTGTTTTTGCTTCCATGTGTTGAAGTAATCTACAAGCTCAGTGTTGGTGTGTCGTCCTCAAGCATCCGTTCACATGTTATTCATGCATGAGGTGATTGACACCTGTGTCAGTGCCACTGTGTTTTGGTCCCTACAGGATTGGGCCCAGGGAGAAGTATTTCCATTGTGAGAAGTGCAATCTGTGTTTAGCCCAGGATCTACGGGGAAACCACAAGGTGATTATTACCCTGCACCTGTTTCCAATGCACACACATCGTATTTGTCTGTAGTATCATCACTGCTTTTATTTACTATTATTTTTTACGTTTCAGTGTGTTGAAAATGTGTCAAGGCAGAACTGTCCAGTGTGTATGGAGGTAATAAAACACATAATACATTGGTTGCTATACAGAGGGATGTTGGATTTATTCAGTCCTTTGCTTTCTCTACAGTGTGATATGATTTTCCTCTGTATGTACAGGATATTCACACGTCCAGAATTGGGGCTCACGTTCTTCCATGCGGCCATCTTTTACACAAGTATGACTCCATTATTCCCTAAAGACACGTAGCTCAGGATTGTGGGATTGAATTGTGCATAATTTGTAATTACAAAGATGGAAAAATACAAGAATCTTAGATTTAGGCCTGACAGACACAAAGCAGAGTGGTTACTCTCTATACCACAGTTAAAAAAATCTAATAGTACAATGGTATTAGCAATATAAGAGAAGAAATATAATATAATTAAATATGAAGAGAAGAGAGTTGAAAGGATATTCAAATGTTGATGATGTAGACTACTAAATCAAAATATTATATTGTCAAGCCTTAAATAATCCCTAAATAAGTATAGTGGTTTATTTTCATGTAGTAATAATATTTGAAGATCTGTTATGAGATAAATGTAACAGTTAACATGTTTTTCTGATTCTCTGCAGGACCTGCTTTGATGACATGGTCAGAACAGGGTATGTCTAATAAGTCCTTTTCCCTGGGAATTGTTTAGTTGAGTAAGATATGGTATTTTCCAAAGTTAGGTATTATTAATTTGTTTGACATAAATATTTCTGAAACAGTTGAGTCCTGCATCAGTCAGTGTGTTTACGTGCAATCAAGTAACCAGGATACAGCTGGCTTTCTCCAGTAAGTTGGTTTCTTAACCATAAACTAAGGCAGAAAACTGGTTTCTGCGACTGGGCACTTTGCTGAATAAGTAAACCATGATTCCAAAATAAGGTCTGGGGTAGGTGATAAACCTGATTACCGAGTAACAGTAGCCTGGTTACTAAAGGAACTGAATAACACCTCCCACTAAATGTTATTTTTTCCGTGTTTGTTTCAGAGCATATCGCTGCCCTCTGTGTATGCACTCTGCCTGGAACATGGAGGACCACTGGGATCAGATAGACATAGAGATCGCTCAGTCACCGATGCCCACTGAATACCAGGGTGCCACTGTCAAAGTAAGACCTTAATATATACAATAAAATGTCCAAGTAATACTTTTGTTTATGTTAAATAAAGAAGTTTTGAAGTACTGATGAATCAGCCCGGTGTTTTGCATTTCATTTCAATCCACTTTCTACAATTAAATAGAAATGGGCCTTGATGACCGTTGTTAGTTATCATCCAACTGGTTATCTTTACATGTAATCCATCGCCTTTGTTTTTCCTCACTATAGATAATATGTAATGACTGCGTAGCCCACTGTGCGGTACCTTTCCACGTGCTGGGCATAAAGTGCAGCGGCTGTGGCTCCTACAACACAGCACAGGAGGGAGGACTCATCCAGCCGCCTCAGCAACAACAGTCAGAGCAGGACACTGAGAATGAGGCAGAGACTGACACAGAACCCGAACAGCAAGATCAACCTGAGTCACCCACAGCACATTAGTGTTGCAGCCAACCATTCAGTGACATTCAGCTGGACCATCTCACCAGTTGTGATTGTCTTCTGTTAAGTTCAGGAACTGTGCCAGACATCCTATTGAAATGCTCTTTGTTTGAACAAAGGTGTGTCCACTTGTCATATACATTAAACCTGCCTGCAAAGCTATATTTACCACTCCACCAGGCTTGAAAATGTTTCAGACACAACTGAAAATGAAAAACTAGCCTCAGCTATAAGTCCACGTGATTAATATCGTCTGCACACTCACTTAAAAATGGACTGAGTGAAAGGGAAGGAGTCGCAGGGCATTTGTGCAGTAAACAAACCTCAAAAAGATGCAGATGTTTCAGTCCACGTGTGGACCATCCTCAGTGCAGCATCTGCACCTCCTGTACTACAGTTTCTGCATGTGAGTCAAAGATTAAACTGTATTTTTCTACATCTGACTTAATTCCTGAGTGTGGATCTAATTTTCCATCACCTCTTTGATCAGAAATTTATTCTAATTTCAACTGCAACACATGCAGCAATCGGATGTCTCCCTCTCATAACAGACATGTCCTACTGTAATTTTTGGTATGACTGCTGTGACAAATGATCCTTTGTTATTTGCAGATGTGAAGTGTGGTTATGTTTACAATGACAGTAATACAAACTCCCAATAAAAAAATAACATAACTTTACTTAACAGTATTGTAGTGTGTTTTCTTCAGAACCACTCATTAAATTAGAGATAAGAGCATTTAATCACATGGTGTTGTAGCTAATAAACATCAATACATTTCAGTTGTATTTATATAGCAGAGACTATTACAAAGTATCAAGACAACGCTACATATATCTAGAACAAACATGGGCCAAGCCAGTAACCTGAAGTGGAACTGAAACTGAAATCGATCAGTTTCTTGGATCACTTGCTGTCTCCTCTGGGTGGATCCGGCTCAGGGGTCATGAACTGTAAAATGAAAGAACCAGGACTAGCAGTCAGGGAGGTGACGATTGGGATTGGCAGGGGAGGGGTTCCGGAGAATGGTGGAAGTGTTGGTTTGATAATGTGTGGAGGAAAGGGTGGAGTGGCACCCCGGGGGAATCCTTGGTACGTAGTGGAGGTGGTGGTGGTGGTGATGACTTGTGGTTGAGCTGTTCCACCAACACTTATGATTATATCAGTTTCTGTTTTCCCTGGGTGTAGTGAGACCGCTGTTTCTGGTAAAACATGCACAGTGTCAGTGTTCATTGAGTTCTGTGCAGGATCAGTACCAGGCATATCTTGAGAAATGTCCATGCCAAGAGCAGTTTGCGAAGGATCTTCTGGCATGAGCTGTAAAGCATCAATGTCAGTGGAGGTTTGAGGGTCCTCAGGGTCTGGCAGAGCTGAAGTGTTGAGCGTGGCTGGAAAAAGCCCCGAGTCTGCAGAGGGAAGTAGGGCTGCAGTGTTCAGGGGGTCGGTCTGCTCTTTAGCATTAGGCCTGTCTGTCTCTGTAAACGCTGGCTGCAGGGGGTCTTGTGAATCCCGAATGTGAGTGTCAGTCTCTTCTGATGAACCGGAGTCTCTGGACTCTGATGACTTGGATGAATCCTCATCTTCACTTAGACAGACCTGTTTTTATAATAAGGAAGGTGACATGAAAGTCCTCTTACATTGCTTTGCATTGGTATAGATGTAATAACAGAATAAAAGAGCTACTTACTGGTTTAGACATGGCTGCAGTCACCATGACGACAACGCAAAGTGTAGTCCATAGAAATGCCATTACTGTGTTTCCTGTATTTACTGAAACAAATAAACCATATGCACTATACTGGTTCAGTAATGTGACCAAGTACATTTACTCAGGCACTGCACTTGAGAACAGATTTGAGGTGCTTGTATGTCACTTCAGTATTTTTAATTTATACTATTATATACTTCTCCTCCACTACATTTCCTCTTTTAGATATCACACTTTTTACCCGACTGACAGTCATTTTGCTATCAGCTTCTAAAAACTTCCCTCATCAAGACATTTTAGTCAGCAACTAGTTCCTTAAAATTCTGTTTTCTTTCTTTCTTAGAAAGTGAAAGATATCTGCAGGCAGTGTAGCAGGGATATTTCGACCTATCTTCAATGCAAATTAACTTCTAAAATCAACTTTTTCTATTCTATTTTCTATTTCTATCACAGCCTGCTGATGTTTCACGATACAGAGACTCATTTCCACAACATTTTTAACAAGTTGATTTGCATTAAAACAGGTGAAATGTTTCTAACTATACTTGGCAAAACTATAAAGTTTTTAGGACTCTATTATGGTTACAAATGTCTATGAGATTTTCCATATTACCTATCCAATACTTTAGTTAAATCAGCTCCACCTCGAGCAGCTACAGCTAAAATGCTGCTCACACGTGAATTCATCATTTTAAATATCTGTATCCATAACACTATTCTGCACAAAGAGAACATTTTAACAACTTTTTTTTCATTTAACTTTTTGAATGTGTAATGGAGATGTTTTAAGTAGGGATTAAAATTCCAGCATTCAGAAAAACATATACTGAAACTTTGGCATAAAAATTTGCTACATAAACAATATATGAATATCAATTGTATATTAGATAGTAGAGAATGTAAACTATTATTTTTGAATAATATAGCTTTCCCGCATTCCTACCTGGATAAGTTGAGTGTCCCCTTATCCCTGCACACCATAGGGATACAGCAGACTAATGCTGAAATGTACCAACTCTACCATAAGCTAATTTCTGCTTAGCCTTGCATTTATAGGACTGTTGATGTGTGGGTACAATAAAGCAGTGATTCATCATCTGTTTGTGTCTTTAGCATTCTTCATTCCAGTTCCGACTCATGAACAATCAAATCTAAATCACTAAATCACACCCCCAGACTGAGTGAAATTAGAGAGTGCTAAAAACTGAGGATAATGAGAATGAGTAGCTGCACCAGAAGTGCCTATCCACAGCCAGAGTAAACATGTGTTTTGTGGTTTTGGAGTAAACAATGGGAAGAATCCATTTTAGACTTTAAATACATATCACTGTCTCATCATACATAATCTCACAGATCAAAGAAAGTTGCCATATTTGGAAATAAATTTAGTTCGTATGGTTCAGGGATGAGACATTTTGGAAACTGGGACATGCACTTGACTCTTGTTTAGTGATAATGAAAATTGTTAGTTGCTGCCTTCATCTTTTGTGACACATAATATGCGACTTCTTGAGGACATCTAGAGGTCGCACAAGGAAAGATTAGCAAGTGTGTTTTGGATCAAGAACCTCCGTCTCCCCAGTTACATTAGACGGCATGTGGCATTTTGTGCAGTTATGGTCTGTCCTCCTGGATCAGAGTACATCCTGCACCACATCTTTATTGTCCTTTGTTATACTCAGTGCTGAATCTCTTCCAGGTGGTTTACAAAGGAGAGACCAACGCGCGATCATTGACCTCCGATGTTGTCAGTTATGTCATTGCCATAACTCAGGCAATTATCTGCTGCAGTCCGTGTAAAAGAAAGTCTAAATTGGGGGTATAACAGACAATTAAGAAATAAACAATTCTGAAATAACTTTACAGGAAACGGAGGAAAATGCAAACTGTTTATTTAAAAACATTGCTTGCCCATATGTCAGCCTCAGTCCACGGACGAAACCGCTTCCTGCAGAGAAAGAAGGTAAAGTCACACTCATCCCATAAGCACAGTAAGACAAATGGGACTGATAGTTTATGGAGTTCTTGGGTGGTCCACCTCTGGCTTTTCTGTATCTACTGGGGCAGTTGTGGGCGGGGCGGTCTCAGCTTTCTTCTCCAGGTCTGTCATACTTGTATCCTTCATAGCAGCTGGGCTAGCTCTCCTACAGGAAGGAAAGACAAATTTAGTCATGTGCTACCTCTATAGATTCAACTGTTGCTACAAGTGACCAAACACTCTCCCCATAGACATCAAATGTAGCAAATACACTGAATTGGTTGTTGGCCTCCATCTTGACATTTAATCAGCTGATGACATTAGCATCTAGCTCAAAGCGTGGTTGTGCCTTATAGAGCTCATAGTTTTATATTTAATTTTAAAAAGTTTAAGTCTTATAAAAAGGAAACTGTCCAGCTTTGTGTCTGAGACACAACGGTTTCTAAATAATTAGTATAAACTGAAAAACCTCATGTTGGCATTCTTCTTCCTCTTGACCACCACTGCCAGCACAAAAATGACCAGCACTACTGCACCGAGCGCCACGGCACCATAGACCATGGGACGCTGCATGGTCTGCAGGAGATGGTCCGAACAGGAATCGCCGCTGTAGCCCTGTGAACACACACATACAGTGTCCCCACTGTTGTCCACACAGCGTCCATTGCCACTGCAGTGTCTCTGGCTGCACTGCTGGGCCTCCAGGTTCATGAGCAGGCTGCTGACATTCAGGGTTGTGTTCAGGTCGTTGGTTTCAGACAGAGGAGGGAGAGGGGGAGGAGGAGGAGATGAGCTGCGAGGCTGGGTGGGAGCAAGGACCTTTATTCCTGACCACTGCTTCAGACTGACACCTAGAAGACGACAGTAGTTTCAGCCAAAACTCCATGCCGGTTCAGTCATTTTAGTTCAAGGTGTAGCTGACTTCCATTTACCTATATTGTGATATCCTCTAGTTCTTATTACCCTTTAAAAAAGGAGGTATAAATATATAAATACTCACAGTTCTCATCCGAGTGGTCGGAGCAGTCTACACGCCCGTTACAGAACTTCTCAACAGGCTGGCATGAGACTTGATCCAGACATGGCCTTGTGCCGGCTGGGCAGCCCTGCTCTGGGCTGCAGTGGGTGGCATTCACAAGGACGTGATCATGGCCACACTTGCATGTCCGACCTCCTGGGGTGGCGAGGCACAAGTGCTGACAGTTGCCGTTGTTTTCTGTGCACTGGTTAGAACCTGGTGAAACAAGCAGACTGTCAATCGGCTGGGGTTTGTGATGTTTTTGGCATTTACAACCATAAAAATGGGTGACTCCCAGCTATATCAACACCAGCTTTATGACCCAGGCATCATGAGGTCTGGTTCTTTCATACCAGTCTGACTTGACTTGCTAAATGCCTTCAAGCTGACCACTTCTGTGCCAACTTCAAACCACAACTTGTTCTGCTGCTGCTCATCTCTGTACCAGAGCCTGGTTTTGTCTGAGGGAAAAGCCAACACAAAGAAATGTAGCACCATGAAAAATACAGAAAAGACCACAAGATGTTACAGGTTCAGTAGCACTCATAGCTTGACCTTTCAATGATGTGTTGCATTTCAAACTCGCATGTTATGAAATGGAGGCAACGTCTTGAATAGCTTGTTGAACAGCACCACCTGCAAGTTGGTGCCTCTAATATGGCATTAGGTGTATTAAATTAAGCAGATACTATGAGACATTACCATTAACAGTCATCCAAAGCAGCGTATCGTCACTCAGAGCCACAGCAGCCAGGCCATCACCGGCCTTCAACTCTCTGTATCCAGATCCATCAAGCTGGACAAAGCCAATGATCCCTAAACCTGAGACAGAAACCATGATGTTACTGCTTTTCTAAACAAATTACAGCTTTGTTCCAAAGTACTTTCAGTCCATGAAAAACACTTAAATCTTTCCACAACTATACCCAAACTCATTCTTACCAGAGTCAGCCCAGTAGATCGTGTCCCCGGTACTGGAGAAAACCAGAGATGTGGGCTGGACAGCATCCTTCCACATCACCCTCCGCTCAGCACCGTCCATGTTAGCACACTCTACAGTAGCCACAGTGCCTATATCCTGCTGAGCCAAGTTGGTGAAACAAACTCTCCCACTGGGAGGGTGGAGGGCGATGGACTCCACTCTACCAATCCCTTCCTTTATGAGAACAGCAGTGTAGGCACCCGTGATGGAGGTCACCTGCAGGCGGCGCTGTTTGTTGCTGCTCCAGTAGACGCTAAGTGTCACCCAGTCCAGGGCCATGGCACTGATGGCGTCATCCAGGAGTTTGAGAAGCTGACCTTGGGAGGTCAAGTCTGAGTCCTTTAGCTTGAAGGAGCTGAGTGAAGTTGTGCCATCATCTGTCAAGAATAAGGTGTGGTCACATAGGTTGTAGTCCATGATGGCAGCTTCATTGACGCTGGGCACCTGCAGGGCCAGGTGTTCAGGCCAGCCCTTCAGCTCTGCTGCTGTGTGTCGAGACTGCAGGTAGATCTACGGACATCACTGGGATTAAATATACATTCGCACACAGATGTCTAATTGTAAGTTATGCAGAGGCAAAGGCCCCGATGGCCCCCTATAAACCTCACAATGACACTGTACAGTGCACTGCTGTTGCCTCAAACTCCATCTTCATGGGAAACTTAGTGATGTATGCTGTAGCCAGCATCTACCCATTGACTGCATGTGAGGCATTCAGGGAACATCTGTAAACTGTAGCATCTGCCAATAGTCTGCAGGCACATAACCCTCCTTTAAACCAGGGATCTGTTCATAATTTGTTTTTGTACAGATTATAAAAATGACTACTTTTAAACAGTGAGTTTTAGATTGTTGGACACACACACACTTCCTATGATGCCCAATGATTCCTTTAAAATATATCCTGCCAAACAGATTAGACCTGGTGTAAATCTGCACAACCTGTGTGACAGTGGAAGGAGACAGTATCAGCAGGAATGCTGAGTTGACCAGGCTGGAGCAGGTCAGACCATCCTCAGCCAGTGAGAGACCAGAGGGACACTTGCACACAGCTTTGGGTCCCGGTGCCAACACACACATGTGGGAACAGTCCATCTTCTCACAGGGGCTCTGGTTGCCCATCTGGAGCAATGAGTGGATAATCTACAAAACAACAGGGAACACAGAAGTCTAAAATTCTGCTTTTTTCTACTTTGTACTTTACAATTCATGCTGAAACATTACATCTAGTACTTAGTACACTAAATTCCACAGCTGCAATTTTTGCACAAGCAATCCCAGGATTTTTCCTCAATTTCCCAAAACCGTGCCAAGATCTTGTTGAAGTGGAAGGCTTCAAACACACAGTACAACGTCATACTGTGCATGCACAATTTAGCGAGCCGCTGTGAGCACTTCACACATGAAGGTGATCCAAATTTAGTTACAGTGTCCATTATACATTTGCACCCAATTCTAAATTCCAACCCGTTTACTCACCTTCACAGCAAAAGGTTGTCTGGGCCTTTTCAGGAGAACTTGACGGTTTTTGCCAGAGATTTTATGAGCAGCCTGCACCACTCGCTTCTTGGCATCAGTCCAGTAGAGCATGTTATTGAACACTGCCAGCGAGAACGGGTTGGTGGTCTCTTTCATCTGGAGGATCTGAGAGGGAGATTTGTGCAGCGTACATTTTTATTTAGGCATCTGACTTGCTGTTACTTTGGAAAGGGTTGTGCAGCAAAATTTGGGACAGATGCATCTAAAAATTGCATAGAAAAAAAAAAAAAAAAAATTTCAAAGCTCAAAAACAAAAAGGCAACACCCCCTTCTCAAAAAGGATTTACCTGAATATCATCTCCATCCAGTGTCACAGATCCAATTGCGCCGAGTCTTTCATCTGTCCAGTAGACTCTGTCAGAGATTGTGTCCACAGTCACACCACCAGGCCAGCCCAGACTGGAGTTCACCACCGCCCTCCTCTCTGACCCATCCATCCCAGCCCGCTCAATCTTCACTACATTACCAATCTCTGTCCAGAACATCAGCCTAGTAGAAAAAAATAAAAATAAAAAAAAGACTATTAATCCTGGTCTTAAAAAAGGTTCTTACAAATAAAATTAATTCATACCAACCCCTTTTGCGGAAGCAGGGCCAGAGAGCGGGGCTGATCCAGGTCCTCATCCAGGATGACGCTGTGGTCCAGTGACTCCAGAGTGCCTGTGGCCAGCCTGATGGCAACAATCTGACTGTTCACCCCATCAATCCAGTACAGGTTCCTGCCGAGCCAGTCTACAGCTACAGAATCAGCCCGGATTCCTGTGGCAACAAACGGTGTCTTGAGGTGTTTTTGTGTATAACAGTGAATATTTATTCCTCTGACCTCCTCCGACAATACTCCAACCACATTCGATGTGTTCGTGCACCAACCTTTAATCAGAGTTCCCGTGGTCTTCTGGTCCAGCGAGGACCACCTGATGTTCTCACTGTCCAGACTGACCCAGTAGACTCTCTGCTCCCTCCAGTCGTAGTCCACAGACAGGATGGCCTTCTTGGCAGAGGAGGACAGCACATCCACACTGCCACTGCGCAGTCCAACCAAGAAGAGGTCTGTCTGTACCGATGACAACAGGAGGGGTTCACCTGAGGGATGAAACAAGATTATGTAATTGGTTCCAGTCGGTGTGACCTCTTAGTTATGACAGTTCGTTAAAATGAATGAAATAAGGATCATCTGAGTAGATGCATTTGCTGATGAGGACAAAAGCTTTTTACAAACTTGAAAACATTAAAATGGAATGTTTGATATTTTTGGAAATGTACTCATTTGCTTTCTTGTCAAGAGAGAAGATCAATACCACTCATGTCTGTCTGCTAAATATAAAGCTACAAAGCTTAACTTAAAGACTGGAAAAAGGTGGAAACAGCTAACCTGGCTCAGTCAAAGAGGTACACAGGTCTCAAGTCACTGCACCTAGTCAAAGAAGTAGTCTGGCATATAAATTGCTACTTGACAATTTCACCTTTTTTTACTTTCTGTGGAACAAACAAAATATAACTCGTGAGTTTTAGAGGTGCTGGTAAGTGAAGTCTCACCTTCAGACTGAGCCAAGCTAGCCGTTTCCCTCTGCTTCCAGTCTTTATGCTAAGCTAAGCTAACTGTCTCCAGCTTCATATTTAACAGATGAATGTGAGTGGTATCAATCTTCACATCCAACTCTCAGCAAGAAAGTGAGCTGTGTCAAACTATTACTTTAAGTTGTTTTATTTTGCTTCTATGCCGCTTCCCCTCCAGTCACTGCTCTGTAGCTCACCGAGAGGACTTTACCTGTGATCTTACAGTTGTGTCCACCTGCCTCCATGATGTAGCCTGGGTGACAGTCACATCGATAGGAGCCAGGGGTGTTGATGCACAGCTGACTGCACACAGCTGGGCTCTGACCGTCACACTCATCAATATCAGCACAGGTCAGGCCGTCCTCCATGAGGCTGAACCCTGCTGTACAGTGACAGCGCTACACAGCAAGAACCCAGTATTAGAGGAGCTACAACACAATCGTTTAAACAAGGCTTGTTTATGCAGAGTCTTCATTTCACTGATACATTCACAGTTCAGTTTCTGCTGCATTTATCCATCTTTATTTTCCCATTTTAAGCCACTGAGTTGCAGGACAGACTGTGTGTGTGTGTGTGTGTGTGTGTGTGTGTGTGTGTGTGTGTGTGTGTGTGAGTGATTTTAATTAGTGAAGTCAAAGTTGGAGATACAGAGTCCTCACCGTTCCCTGTGGCGTGCTGTAGCAGCTCTGGGAGCAGCGGCTGTTATCTGCCTCTGCACAGTTTATCTGGCAGCTGCCTCCCTCGTCTGAGCCGTCTGCACAGTTGGTGATGTTGTTACACACCAGGACTGGATCCAGACACTCCTGACTGCCACACTGGAACTGGTGGGGGAGGCATGCCACCACCTCACCTGGAACACACACACACACACATTACAGGTATTCAGCCACAATTGATGATGAATGATAAAGGAAATCCATTATTGAAAGTTAACATTTTATCAGCTCTCACACCCTTAAACTGTCTTTCTCCAGTAAATCAGCTCCCCCTCATTTTCACAACTAGCTGAGTACATTATTTTGCTGAAAGCTCAGACATCCTGATGAACTTCAACAAGTGATGTTTAATTTATTTTGAAATTAAAATGAATCCTGTTCTCAGCCATCTTTAGAGGGGGGAGAAAAAAAAAACCCTAGTGTAAGTGTCTCGATGATGTACCTCGTTTTTGTCAATTTTTTACTTCAATCAATAGTACAAAGACTCAGGCAGGAACATGGGTATAAAAGGTGGGTGAGATTACATGAAATGAAATTATTCCAACCATAGTTGTTGCAGTTACTAGGCTAAGATAATGATCTCACTTAAAAATCAAGTTTCTATTCGGTAAAACAACTCCACCTCTTCCTGTGATTTACATCGTATACCTACTCACATTCAGTCTCATCACTGCCATCGTTACAGTCCTTCACACCGTCACACCTCCAGGCTGAAGGGATACACTTGGTCTTGGATTTACACGACCACTGGAACTCGCCGCAGGTCAGTGGAGCCACAGGACAATCCTACAGAGGAACCCGTGGATTGTTCTACAGTCATCTCTAATGATATTTCACTGTTTGATTTGAAAATTGACACAACAGGGTCTCCTGGTGAATGTTTAGGCCACTGGGAGTACCTGGCTTCAAAGCCCTACATCAAGCACCTGCCTCACGACAGCCATACAGCTGTGTCCCAAATCTGCACTACTAATGAATTCTGAGCAGGTTTTCACAGTGATTACACATTATGAAATGGAGGAGCTGCTCCAAGCTGTAAAAATAATAATAAAATTGTGAATGGAAGTGAAACAGCCTCAGGAAGACCTCAGAAAACATGCATATGAAATGTATAAAAGCATGATTATTTCCAGCATACTAAGGAAAAACAATATAGTATAAAAATAAAGCATATATTGTATACAGTTAGGTACTGCAGTATGGGACACATTGTACGTACTGTGTTGTTCTGACCTCGACCTTTGACCACATGGCAGAGGGGTATGAGAAAAAGAGTTCAAAAGAACATAACGCACAGTATACTATTGTCATTATGTTTGCTCAAAAAGCCGTTTAGATTTGTTCGATTTTCTCCAAGATACTTTAGGTACTCCACTGTTTCACTTACTTACAACTTGATGTTGCCTTGAACACGCACCTTCTCATCAGTGCCATCTTTGCAGTCCTGATCTCCGTCACAGATCCACTCCTGCACCAGACACTCCTTGCTCTGGAGGCAGCGGTGCTTGGTGGTGCAGACCGGTGGTTTGGTGCAGCTCTCCTCATCCGAATGGTCCCAACAGTCTGGGTGACCATCACAACGCATTGTGGCTGACACACACTGGCCACTGGTGCATTTAAACTCAGTGGCACTGCAGTCCTCATCAGCTGCAGGGTGGAGGGGACAAAGATACCCAAACACAGATGTCCTGTAAAACTAAAGCTGATTAATCCAGTTAGTTAATATTAATTTTACTAGTTCACCAACATCCTACCACAGTTGGCCTCATCACTGCCGTCCCAACAGTCCATCTCTCCGTCACAGAGGAAGCTGTTAGGAATGCAGCGGCTCTTGTCATCACATTGGTGAGCACAGTTCTCCATGTGCTTGGCACATCCCAGTTCATCTGAGCGGTCCTGACACTGAGCGACACCATCGCACACCTGGCTCTGCTCAATGCACTTTTTTCCATGAGCACACTGGAACTGGTCTGTAAAGCACACATGGACTAATCAGGGAGCTGGCAGGTTGTAGTTGAGCTTCAAGCTGTGTGGCGTGTTCCCAGCTTCAGTGGATTTAACCTGTGAACATACCTGACATCTCCCAGCTCTTCCTGTTGACACTATATTGATCCTATTGTTAAACAGGATTCTAATTATGCATGATTTGTGCAATAATTTTTTGTAGTGACAATACAATCCAACATCACTTCAGATCCATATGATTTGACTACATTCAGGTCAACAGTTACAATTACTAATGGTCCATAATGTGAAACCAAATAGCTGGCTGTCTCTGTACCAACTTCACTGAAGCATTATCCTGTATATATTTTATGTTCTTGGAAGAAAGGTCTTTGATTCTGATGTACTAAAATGTAATATGATAATGCTACTCACTAGGGGGCAGTAAAGTCATTCTTAACCCACATACAGGGGCTCAAACCTACACAGACCAACCACCAGATTACCTGCTTCACATGCTGATGAGCATTCCTCCTCATCCGAGCCATCTCTGCAGTCTGCTTCCCCATCACAGACATGGTTGTAGAGGATACACTCTACATTGTTCATGCAGGGTATGGCACCCAAAGGACACTTGATGATGGTGGATGGGCCATCAGATACAGCAGGATCAGGGGTTGTGCTGGTCCTTTCTTCCTTTTCATACCCACTGTCCTCTTGGTCTTCTGATTTAGATGAACAAAAGATTGTGACTCAAGGTTGTATCCTGTGCGAGTCCTAAATATAGATGTGATCATCTCCAGAAAGAGATCTGTATTCTCAAATGATTTCAACCTACCACAGTTTGCCTCGTCGGTGCCATCTAGACAGTCCCTCTCTCCGTCACAGAGGAAGCTTGCAGGCAAGCAGCGACTCTTGCTGTCACAGTGGTGAACACAGCCCTCTGTTTGCTTCATACAGTGCAGTTCATCAGAACGGTCCTGACACTGAGGGACACCATCGCAAACCTGGTCCTTGTCTATACACTTCTTCCCATGAGCACACTGGAATTGATCTGTTTAGATTCAAGCATTTGCCATTTTAAGATAAGTAATGGCTTTGGCCTGAAAAAAATGTTTATTATAGGCCCTTTGTGGTTGCATTTAAATCTCTGGTATGCCTGATTGGATGCCAAATAAAATACTTACAGTAACTTAACGACACAATATGATGATGCACTTTGTTGCCATTTTAGTAGGTACGCCTATCTTAAAGTAATGCAATCTTATACAACAGTTCCACATTAAATCCTGACTTCTAAACTCTTATGTGGAAAACACTGTCCATCTGGATAGGTCAAAACAAACCTCAAAGTATTGGCAAGTAGTACTTGACTTCATCATGTATTTTCTGTGGATTCAGTCATATACCTCCATTGCATCCAGACGCACAGTCCTCTTCATCTGAACCATCCCTGCAGTCAGGCTCTCCATCACATACATGGCTGTAGAGGATACACTCAGAGCCATCTTTGCACCGTTTAGAGCCAAGGCCACAATTCAAAGGACTGCTTCCAGCTGAAACAACTATTTAAATCAAGTGAAAAGAAAAAAAGGACAAAATGTATTAGTAAAAAATAAAATTAAAGAAAACAAACAAAATAGTAAAGAAAACAGGTGATAATACATCCTTCATTGTCTTTCTGAACTGACAAACAACATTTTGAATAAGTTATGATGTATCTATAATCAGGCTTTTTTTTTGTAGAGGATGTAAAAACTATTTTGGTTCACCTGGCTCAGCTTGCAAGAACTCTGACAACTGCAATAAGACAAAAAGAAACAACCATCCACCCATCGCCACAGACTAAATAAAACAGAACAAATGCTGCCAAGGCCGACAGTGTTGCATTTTATAATGGTACCAGGTGAGGCCAATACAACCTGATTGAACACCTGAGTGAGGGGAGGAGCCATTGCTTCTTTCCATATATATATTAACCTGAGCAGCTGTAGGCCTAGTTGTTTTTATGTCATACATAAATGCAGGTAAATTTATGAAAACTCCTACTGGATTTCCTGAAATATGAATAAAATGATATAGTTAATTGATTGACTGTTTGTTTTTTGTTTTGTTATTGTTTGTTTTGTTTTTTTCTGCTAATCTACTATGCAAAAAAATCCAAATAGTGAGTTAATGTCCTGTAAAAATGCAGAGCAAAATTGCCTTTACCTCCAAACCTCTCCGAATGACAGATATAAAGCCATGCTGTCAAATAAACAATAAGGCTTGTCAAGGACATGCGCCAGTATTCAGAGGTCCTTTCATAATCCTCCAATCAGATTTTGAATAGGCGGGATTAAGCGCTCGTACGTAGTCATCAGGTTTGTTGTGTTTTCCGGTCTACCTAACCTAGCTAACTAGCTTCAGTAGCACTGGTAGCAACTTGAGAGGAGCCTATAAGCCTTGTCAAAATTAGTTGCAGTACAATACAGTTCAGGCGTTTTTTTGTTAACAAGGCGTTTAGAGGGCTGTGCGCATATTTTTCTCAAAAAGCGGATCTTTGGACTTTAAAACTGGGGTAACTATTGTAATGCTTTAAGCTGCTTTCTCGACTTTGAAGCATGTTGATTTGTGTGAGAGATGTTCGTTAGCTCCGTTAGCCAGCGGGAGCCAGGGCTCAGTTTGGAAGAGTTCGTCCAAGATGCTAACTCATTTTGGTGCCTATATTTTAGTAAAAGTCACAAACATCAAACCGCTACGTTGAAATAAAACATTACAACGGTTAAAATCATATTGTGACAATTTGTGTGATTAGATTAATTATAGCTTGAATTTATTTGACAAGCTGACGTTAGGTAGCAAAGTATCGCGACTTGACTGTTGCGCACAGGAGGTTTTTTCGTGGATCACAACAAAAGGATTTTTGATAACAAGCTGGCAGCTAGCTTGTTAGGCTAACGTTAGCTGACCTAGCTAGACGAGGACTTCTCCATGAAGTCCCTCCGATCTACTTAGTTAGGGTGACTACAGTTTTTCACTTTAAGCGTTTAGCTTAGAATATTTGAGCATTTTGCTGTTAAACACTCAGCAAGCTAATGCAGGTGAACTTATTGTTGTGATTTGAGTCAAGCAGGCCCCCCCACCAGGTAGCTAGCTGCCGGCCTTCCCAAGGCAGTTGCTGTTAGCACTGGGGGGGTGGTGGGGGTGCTGTCACAAAATACTCCCCTTGTTCACGTTCATTTGATAGCGTTCGCCGTGCTGTTCATTATCTTCATTAATAGCTGGTCGTGATTGCTCGCGTGCACAGGATGCGACAGTGTGAGGCACACCCTGTGTGTTAACTTTGTAAGTTTGCAAGTTAGCTAGCTTAGATGTCGAGCAGTGTTTGTGACAAGCTAACATCAAGTGGACGTTTGTGTTTGTTCAACTTGTTCAACAAATGCATAACTTCACACAAGATGCACTGGTGTTACGTTCACACTGCCAAGACAGCCTTACTATTCAATGCACTATTCGAAGTTGCCTTGATTAACGTTTGCCTTTTATTGTTTTGATCAGCTAGATGTGGATATTTTTCTGTTCCATGTTTTGTTTGTAACGATGTACATTGTGTGTGACTTTTTCCCAAGGTGTGCATCTCTTTTGAGTATCCCCTGCTAGCACTGGCTTCCACCCTGTGACTCACTGGTCTCTAGAGGGGCCCCGTCAGAGCAAGGGCCCAAACTGTAGCTCCAGGTCCCCTCTGTCTGTGTGTGTGAGAGCTTGTGTTGAGTCCTCTGGAGACTCCCAGCTTGTCCAGCTAAGATGTCCTCCATCTTGCCATTCACCCCTCCTGTGGTGAAGAGGCTGCTGGGCTGGAAGAAGTCGACCAGTGGCCAGGGCGGAGCGGGTGGTGGAGAGCAGAATGGGCAAGAGGAGAAATGGTGCGAGAAGGCTGTGAAGAGCTTGGTGAAGAAGTTAAAGAGGACAGGCCAGCTAGATGAGCTGGAGAAAGCTATCACCACACAGAACTGCAACACCAAGTGTGTCACCATCCCCAGGTATACTGCCCAACACTTGATTACTCTTCTTCAAATCAGGGTCACAGAAAAAGCTACTGCTGTTACACCTGTGTTCTGCAAGTGTGCTTAGTTGAGACCTCTGCCTAAAAGAAAACCAACATGTGCTGCAGACTGCAATCTTGGCTTTTTTAGGGAATTGATTAGGGATGCAAAATAGTAGAACATAAGTTGGCCATTAAAAATAATCAGAAAATTAATCAAATGACTGTTTGTTTACAAGTGTGCTTACTGTGAGACAGTTTCTATTACTCTCATGGGGAGAGAGAAATGAGAAGGGCAAGAGAAAATGTTGTCTTTATCAGCCAGCCAGCCTTGGTGGCCCAGACTCACGTTCAGTGGGAACACTGTGTTAACAGATTCATTCCTTACTGATGTGCCGCCAAGAACCATGTCAGATGTTTGTATGTCTATAGATAGTGGGCTGGTTGTTATCGCCTGAGAATTGTTCTAGGCCGCACTGTTACGTTTGTAGAGATACAGTGGCTGGCTCGATGTGAATGAAATTATTTCTTTTAGAGGACAGGAGTAGTAGAGGATGTCTACATGAGAGAGAGGATGGGTTACAAACAAAAACTAATGCCAGATTGGGCCATTGCCACCAGCCATACTCACATTGGTATATTTTGATTGTGATTGGGGAGCTTGTGTACCCTGCTTGCCCCTTTGGCAGCTATTCATTCAACATTTGGATACTCTGAACACCTAGTTTCCCATAGTAAAAATAGCTGTTGAGTTGTAGGATTTACAAGCTGCTACAGCTGGTGGAGAAAAGTTGGTTTCCTGCCCTGTCATGAACAAGACAATTGCAATTTTGAATTGTAGTTGAGATCCCACTCCAGTAATTAAGTCTAGTATATGTCGTTGTGTATTTGTAGCATTTAACATGTAGAATGTGTTATTGTCCTGTTATTCAGAAGCAACTACTCATTTGTCCTCATTTCATGTTTTTAATTTATTATTTTTTGGCCATTTTCTTGTGACCTTTTTGAAAATGTCTGAAAATGGAATTATTTTTTCTTTCAAGGTTGCCTCCTCTGTTTTTCCCCTCTTTTGTGCCATTGTGTGTCTTCAGTGTTTGTTTGAATGTCTCCAGATAAGTTCTGACATAAATGACTAGTGAAAAAAAGTTTTGAGTTATTTTCAGTGTTTGATACAATGCCACACTGTTGAAGAATGCCCTTTGTCTCACTCATTGTGTGTGTTAGCAGATTCCATGTTCTGTTTTTTTCCCTTTATTCTGTCAAAAAGGCTTCTCTTATTTGAAGTTCCCATCCTCCATGTCCACAGCTGAAAATGAATTTGATGTCTTTATTTTGCCATAAGACTCCAATAAAAGAGGCCTTTTAATGTTCACATTACCCATACTGATATTCTGAATGAGCCATGTCCCATGTTTATCATTTGTTTTTTGTTTTTGTTTTGTTGTTTTCTCTGTGCACAGCAATTGCTCTGAAATATGGGGACTGAGTACACCAAATACGATAGAACAGTGGGATACATCAGGCCTATACAGCTACCCTGACCAAACCAGGTGACTATCCTCAACTATTGTGTAGTGTTGCATACAACTTTGATGTGGGAGAGTTGTCATTACAATGTTGGATGTGACAGACATTGAGAACATCTTTGTTTCTCGTTCTTGTCACCACTCAATCCAATACTTCTGTTTCCCTCCCCTACCTGGCCATAATATGTGTCACCCCCCCCTCCCCTGTGGATCTTCCACCCATCTCACCACAATCTCTTGTTTGCTATTCACTCAGATCCCTGGATGGCCGCTTGCAGGTCTCCCACAGGAAGGGGCTTCCCCATGTTATCTACTGCCGCTTGTGGCGATGGCCGGACCTTCACAGCCATCACGAGCTGCGTGCCATTGAGGCCTGTGAGTATGCCTTCCACCTCAAGAAGGACGAGGTCTGCATCAACCCCTACCACTATCAGAGGGTGGAGACCCCAGGTGAGAGGACTTTGTTACCTAAAACATACACATCTGTTCATATTTCAGTGTCTACTGCATGATTGTGGCGTGATTGTTTAAATCTGTTGGTTCCCACTGATGCTTGGAAAGTTAAACTGAATGTTAAGTATCAGCATTTTAAACACATTGGCGATTTGTCTAGACAGATACAAGAGTGGTATGAATCTTTGCATTTAACTCTCACCAAGACAGCAAAAAAGTGCATCTTCCAAAATGTGGGAGTAAGTTTCCCTGGGGACTTGTAGCGTTTCATCATTGTCTTCATGCTGCTGCAAAGTCTTTCCCACAATAATGAAACTTTTATGCCTCTGGGTAGAAGCAGCTGCAGCCCAAGGCATTATGTTTTGGAGTTATACGTACGTCAGTAAAGCCTTGAGGGAATTTCTTCAAATTTGGTACAAACGTTCACTTGAACTCGGGGATGAACTGATTAGATTTTAGTGGTCAAAGGTCAAAGTTCACGGTGAACTCACGTTCTCGTGAGTGTGATATATCAGGAATGCCTAGAGGGAATTTCAATTACATCTGATACAAACATTCACTTGGACTCGAGGATGAACTGATCAGAATTTGGTGGTCAAAGGTCACTGAGACCTCACAAAACCAGTTTTGGCCATATTTCAAGAATTCATACACTAATTATGACACAATTGAATATAAATGTCCAACAGGACAAAATTATGAAATGATGACATTTTATATCCAATAAGTCAACGTCAACTTCACTCTGACATCATAAAGTTCTGAACACCAAAAACACTTCTGGCCATTATTAAACGCTGTAACTCGGGAACAGAGGGGGAGATTGTGACTGTATTTTCTGCAACTTGACTGCTTGGCGAAGGCATACGACCATGAGGCATTAATTCTAGTTTGCATAAAAACAACTGACAACAGTTTTTGGAATGGCATATAACTGATAAGAGTCTCTTCTGTTACTTTTACCCAACACTGTAGTGCTGCCTCCTGTTCTTGTGCCAAGACACTCAGAAATCCTGCCAGAGCTGCCACCTCTGGATGACTACACTCATTCCATACCTGAGAACACAAATTTTCCTGCAGGAATTGAACCTCCAAACAACTATATACCAGGTGAGTTTACCTCAGCATCAGATGGAAGAGATGTTTCACTGAAGGGTTACATAATGTACTAACTGAAATCTGAGAGTAAATAAATCATTTTTGGTTTCTCTATGCACCATATTACATGGTTTCTAGTTTGTATGTATTGTTTTTTTTGATATTGTATTAAACAAACTTGATTCTCTAAATCCTGTTATATACTTCAGTTGTGTTTTCACTATCCATCAGTTCAGGAAAGAAAATATGACATTAGTAAAAATAGGTTTCTTTGATTTGAATAGGTTAATCAGTCATTTTAAATTCTGACAACATCACGACTAAAATCTTTTTTTCTCCTCATCATTTGAACAGAAACGCCTCCACCTGGCTACATCAGTGAGGATGGGGAGGCCAGCGACCAACAGATGAATCAAAGTATGGACACAGGTACTCTCGACTAGCACCTCCGTCTATTTCCCTTTTCTGTCAGCCTCACCTCCGAGACCAGGTCCAAGTAAATGTATTTTATAAAAAGTGCACGATAAACAATCAGCAACACAACAGTTCGCTGTAAAGCTTTATGCTGAACGCCTTCCTGCAGATACTGATTTTGACCTGGTGTTTATGTACGGTATGTTTCACAAGTGAATTACAACTGACCTGACCTACATCACATTAAGAAGCTAGTTGTGGATCAAGATTCATGGCAATACCAGATAGTTGGAGAACGTTTACTGGAGAAGTTGCATTTCTATGAATTCCTTGGTTTTTGACTCTTAACATCCATTTCATACCTAACATCAAGTTTCTGTAGCCTCATTTCTCTTTCCTTTGGAAAAGTATGAGAGAAACTTAGGAAGGATGGTCCATCTTTTGTCTGTAGTTCAGAGAAAACACTTTTCCTGTGATAACCCTCCTAACCGGTGCTTAAGTCTCTGCCTCAGAGTGTTTTCACATGTTCAGTGTGCTGTTAATGATAACCATAACAGCAGCAGGCTACTTAATGTTTTTGTATACATCATCCATTTTGTTCTTTTTGTAAATAAGTTATTGTTCACACTGCATAATCTCAACAAGCGAGATGTAGGATGTACAGACGAGGCCGTTGTTACAGTAACAGTAAACAGCATGTCTTCATCACTCTAATGCAGACAGATCAGTCTTACAGAATCATTTTGGAATTCCTTTGCAAGACAACTTCCACTTTCATCACACGTCTTTGATCCGATCCACCTGTCACCCATGTTGTGGTCTCCTGTGACCCCGTCAGACTCAATGACTTCCTGTTTTCTTTGTCAGGTTCTCCAGCAGAGCTCTCGCCCAGCACTCTGTCTCCTGTCAATCACAGCATGGGTAAGATTCAAATCCCTCCCATCTGAAACAATACAGAACACACAAGCATACTATTAAATACATCACAGGTTTACAGCTGATTGAATTTATATTATCTACACAGACGTTTACAGTGCCTAAGTCTTTCCATCAACATATGTTGTATCAATAAGAGACTGTTGGGATAAACTACTAACACAATCTTCTGCTGTAGACCTGCAGCCGGTGACTTATTCGGAGCCGGCCTTCTGGTGCTCTATAGCCTACTATGAGCTGAACCAGCGTGTGGGGGAGACGTTCCACGCCTCTCAGCCCTCGCTGACAGTGGACGGATTCACAGATCCATCAAACTCTGAGCGTTTCTGCCTGGGCCTGCTGTCTAATGTCAACAGGAACGCCACTGTGGAGATGACCCGGAGGCACATAGGTATGACAGAGATTCACTTGGCTTCGTGGTAATGTAGCATCTGGGGACGATGTCTTGAGTTAGCTTTCAATCTGTCACTGGCATAATCGAACATATTCACACACGTTGTTTCAAGTCTTTGTTGTACTAGATGAGCAAATATGTTCTGTCTGTTTTTACAGGAAGAGGAGTTAGACTTTACTACATTGGAGGGGAAGTATTTGCTGAGTGCCTGAGTGATAGCGCCATCTTTGTCCAGAGTCCAAACTGCAACCAGCGGTATGGCTGGCATCCGGCAACAGTGTGTAAAATTCCTCCCGGTAAGATGCTGAAAATGTCACCTGTGTAGCAACCAGAGAAACTAGGTGAAATTGGCAGTAAGGTGTCACTGAACAAAATAAAATTATAAAGCTGATAATTGCTGGGACTGAATATATGGTGCTCTGAAGGTGATGGTGAAGAAGAACATACTGTATGTGCCCAGCAGATCCACCATACTGTACCCGTAATGAATAAGATCTTTAAAGATGAGCACCATCAACAGTGTGTTTTTAATGAAATAATCCACATACTCTCAACAGTTTGTAGCTTCCTCCTTTATGGTGGATAAAAGTGGTTCACCCATTTATTTTTTTATTCATCTTGGATTCATATTGGTTACAAAGGACTTCATTAGGGACACAGAACCATGGCAGAAAAATGTTCACAGCATACATAGATTCATCTCAAACCTCCTGCTGTACTGATTACTGCTCCACTACTGCACCACTGATCTGTCAGTCTCCTGTCATTTGCTTGTAATGCTGATTTAAATTATGTAGTGTGTGTGTATATATATATATATATATATATTGTAAAAGAGTTGTAAAGTTTTGCTTGAAGGTTAAAAGGAAATAAAAACCCTGCTAAATGAATGATCTCACGGATTGCCTTGGGTGAACAGCCAATCACCTGCTGGCTCTGATGCTGATTCAGCACGTTCATGCAACCCAACTGTTACAGATTAAGGACAAGTAGAGGCCAGTGAGGGTGAACACACCTCAAAAATTCTGTGTGAAAACTGGCCAGAAGCACAAAGACAGATCAGTGCCAACCAAAAGCCAGATGTCAGTGTGGTGAGTCAAGGCCCTGGGAAAACCCACATTAACTGCTGCCCTGTTTATCTCTTTTAGGTTGTAATCTAAAAATCTTCAACAACCAGGAATTTGCAGCCCTGCTGGCTCAGTCAGTCAACCAGGGCTTTGAGGCGGTCTACCAGCTCACCAGGATGTGCACCATCCGCATGAGCTTTGTCAAAGGCTGGGGAGCCGAGTACAGGTGAGCAGTGCCGGCAAACTATATGTTAACAGTTTTCATTGCAAAAGGGTCCATATCTATTCAGGTTTAAATTAAACTGATTTTTAAATATGAATAAAACTTGCTTCTAATTCTGACTATTTTTAACAGAGTATAATAACTGTTTGTCTGTCTGACATGGAAAATTGAGCTGAAACATTTAGTTAAGGAAATGATTCTGACTGATGCGTCACAAATTCAACTTCAACAGACTTGGTTATACATGATGGTCTTGGAGTGAAGAAGTTTAGCTTCCTCAGTAGTAGCATCATTTTGTTTTTCTTTTTGAGAATGTGTCCTATGTCCTTATTAATGATACCGTAAGATGTTGTCACGTGTGATGTAAATAGTTAAATCCAGGTATGATTCTTGCTGTATGTGAGTTGTCATTGAAGATTTATTCTCACATACCTTTCCTTCACAATTGATTTCAAGTAGAGACTTACAAACCACAACATCCTCTTCCTGGTTGCACACTGCACATATGTTTAAGCACAGTGTAGAGCATATTTGGTCCTGTGTGCCAACCATTAAACTGTATGCCTTTGTTTCCCAGGCGGCAGACTGTCACAAGCACTCCTTGCTGGATAGAGCTGCATTTGAACGGCCCCCTGCAGTGGCTGGACAAGGTTCTAACCCAGATGGGTTCCCCGTCTGCACGTTGCTCCAGTATGTCCTAAACAGCTAAGGAAACGCCCAAAAAAAACCACAGCCCATTACAAAGATCATGAAATTCTAAACTTGTGAGTCCTCTCATGAAAAAATGGAAACCCCCACAGAATGAATTTTCTGTAACATACTTCATAGTATTTGTGGCCCGGTTCCACATCCCTCTTTAAACTTTACACGCACACACACATGCACACACACACACACACACACACACACACAAATGAACAAATGCACCTACACTGCCGCACACACACACACACACATACAGACTTTTCAGTAAAAATTTGGCACTTTGTTACCCATCTATGTCATGCACCTTGTTAAATTGCTTTTCCCCAAATCCTTAATATTAGATCTATTTGTGGTACAAATAAAATGTATATTGGTTTTTAGTCCAGGAAGTAGGGGAAATACCAAAAATATCTGTGAATAGTTTCTCAGTATTGAAGATTGCTTGTATAAGTAACACGAGCTTGAATGCTAAAATGATTTTTGTTCCAACCAACCCCAACCATTGTTCTGAACCTAAGTTTACTTTTCTCTGGGAAACTTGGCCCCATCTTTTGTCAAGGGGGAGGAGGCTTGGTGAAGAAACGATGGCCTTGGTGGCCGTTCTCCTCTGAAGGAAAACGCCACAATGTGTTTTGTGAAATTTGATTGAATTGACTTTGCCAGAACGGCCGTTTTTATAACTCTTGACGTGTGTCTTTATAAGACATACCTCTTAATGGACAAATAGGAATGTTAGTTTAAAAAATAAATCAAAAACAACCCAAACAATCTGCAAACTCAGTCTGGCTGTAGTTTATTTCTTTATAATTATACCCATCATCCCCACTGAGCAGCCTGGTGTGGAAGCTAGAGAGATGTTGGCCAGGCTTTGCAGGGTGCACTGGGCAGGGACCAGAGAATATCAGCTGTTATGTAAAAGCTTCTTTTTTTTTTTTTCTTTTCTTTTTGACACGACACTGGGAGTCCTGGGGCTCTCCAAGGTGAAGCATTAAACGTCTCACCAGGAGAAATTGAAGGTATCAATAAATTTATTCAGTTTTTAGCCTATATCCCCATTGTTTTGCTACTTTTTTGTATTCTCATGTATTTTTATATATAAATATACTTAAATTTTTCTGTCGTTCACTTTTTATTGAAGTAATATTTTCAAGACCACAGTTGTTTCTAAAGTGACATGGAGGGCATGGATCATTCCTTCATTTTACCCAAAAGGTTCAGTTTGAATTCATTTCCAAATAGCAGCTCTTTGTCTTGGTTAACAAAAAAGAATCACTGCCCCACATGACGTGTAGCCTGTTTCTATCCTTTGTTTTTGCGAAGAAATCTGGTGCATTTAAAGTACACAAAACAACAGATTTGCCTGAAACCCAAAGTCTACTTTCCTGTAATGGTTTTAATGATTCCAGAGGCATGTAAAACTTTGTAATGGCCATTTACTCATTCATCTCTTCACTTTTTTTGAAAAACACACGTGACCTCTTGTAGCCTTTTGGTGCTCAGTCAAGCGGGTTAAGGTCAACCAGATATAATTGGCTAT